>NC_087442.1:59668579-59968579 GCF_036321535.1 Camelus dromedarius | reverse complement strand
GGGAGACAAATACGGCCTTTGAGATAGATGAGATCCCTGGCTCCCATGTCTGGTGGCTATATACTGAATTTACTTGGCAGCAGATTAAAAACACAGATACCTAGGGCTCAGGTCTGAGGTGAGATCTGGGCCACTACATTTTTATAATGCTTTCAAGGTTTGAGGACTAGTTTGGGGGAACCACTGGTCTGATAGACAAGACAGGAGGTCTGAAAGAGGACTGTGGGAGTGGAGAAGGAAAGGAAAGACAGGTGAGATAAAGAAGGGTCAAATGGCTTTGGCATACAGATGTATATATCCAAAAAGCATGTGAAAAGGTGGAGACTTTGGGGTGATTTTTTGCAGAAGATATATGGACATCTCTGAGATCACCTACAGTTAGGGTGCATAGGTGAGGGGAGAAGAAATAACCCTGGTTGGGGAATGTCTGTCTTTATAGAGATGGAAATAAGGACCCTTCCAAAATTATAGTGAGATAGGAGGAAAAGAAACAAGACTTTTAGGGTCAGGAAGACTAAAAGAAAGAGCATGCTATGAAGGTGCCAATAGTCACCAGAATTATAGAGACTGAGGATGAAACAAGAATCAGCCATGGGGTTTGATGATTTGGAGGTCATTCTCACCATCATCATCATCATCATCACCATCATTTTTGTTACTGCTTTGTGCTATTTTATTTCCATAGGCTGAGTTCCTGGAAGTGAAATGAGTCCTGGAGTAATTCTGTGTTTACGACTCTTGCTCCATATTGGCATATTGCTTTTCAAAAGAACTGTACCGATTTAAAATGCCACCAGCCGTGTGTGAGAGTGTCTCAGCCACACTGAATACTGGCATAACAAATGACACTTCTTAACTATTGCCTTCCCAGTATTTATCAAACATCTCTTTCTTATAACCAAAACCAAAACAGCAACAAAAAAAAAGGGTAAGAGTAAAGACAGTCTTTAAGAAAGAGTATTAAGGCTCTCCCCTCTGAAGGCTTAAGAAAAAGATGGGAAGAAGAATGGAGACCACCGACTAGCTGCTGAACGGGAAGAAATTCACCACTCATGAGAGAGCACGGTTTACACAGTATGGACCTCGTGTCTTTTACACCTAAGTTATGCTTCCAACACAGGGCCAGGAATTGTTTTGTTTGAATTTTCACTTCTCTGTATCTAATAAATGGAAACTGAGCAAATAAAATTGGGCCAATGAAGGGAGACTTTTATAAGAAGCTGGATACTGATGAATTGGTAGAAGGTTTAAAACATAAATTTCTGTTAGTCTTTTAATATGTCACTGCTAGTTTGAAGAATTTTGGTGTCTTGTCCATTCTTTTTTTTTTTTTTTTTTCAAAAAGAAATACTGAAAAACAAAGTGTTGCCCAAATTTTAAACTAACTGTTCCATGGTAGACCTTTTTAGATGAGGGACCAGAGGCTACATTGTTTAGCATGTTTAGGGTCAAGTAAGTGGAAGATTTCTCATGGTGAGGGAAGCTTCTGTACCTAGTATTTTGAAACAGAGTTGGGAAATGTGACATTAAAAGGCATGTCCAGAACTGTCAATCCAACCATGGGACCATAATGCCATGATAGTACCCCTTAGGTCCAGATCAGGAAAAGAATCATTGGGTTATTTAGGATCTGTGCCAATAGCAGGTTCCCTATGAAAGAGATCCTCCCTTGGGCCCTCAGAAAGTTAACCTAAGAAATCAACCTAAAATTGATCAGAGCAGACAAATGCAACACTTAAAAATATGCAAATGAAGAAAACCAGGATGGCTTTCAGACAGGAATACTGGACAAAAATCTAATTGACACAATAAAAGAAAGGTTACATCAGTCAGAAAGGGTTACGTTGGTCATCCTAAGAATCAGGGAAAATGGAGGCTCTGGCAGCCATGAGGTGGATGTAGGGGTGTGTGTTTAGTCTTGCCAAAAGATGTGGATGTGGTGGGCACAGGATAGGAAGGAGCTGTAGCAGGTTAGCATTCAGCTTCATTGTTCTGATTCCAAGGACAGTGCTGGTCTCCTGGCTTCCCAGGAAGCTGGCCTTCAAGGATAGAAGACTTTGTCAGGCGTGTATAATTGCTCTGCCTGGTAATTATTGTTTTCATGATAAATTGGTAAATTGGCATCTAAAATGTAATGTATTAGATCTAGTAGTCTTACTAGACCTAGCAGACTAACTCAGCTACCGAAAATAAACAAGGCACTGATGAAAATGAGTTGTTATGTCCAAATCCTATTCCATCTTTCGAAAACCAGGTTGAATGGAATCTCTGATCTTTTCAGAGGGAGGATTATCTTCCTGCTCTGGCTTCCAAAGGATAATGAAAATACAGTCTAGTGCCTGGCTAGCTGGCACAAAATAAACACTCATCGAAAGGAAAACTGTAACTCTCACTAGGATTAATCTTTCTTATGGCGAACATTGATTGAAACTTTAAACTGTACCAGGCCCACAGCAATTGATGAGAACTACTTTTCCCCATGTATATTATCAGTATGCATATCATTAGGTATAAATATTCATAGGTCTCATTCCTTTACTAAAATTTTAAGATTCTTAAGTGCAAGTCCATGTCCCACAGCACAACTGTGGTGCTTATGTGGCATGTTTCACTTTCTACCTTGTTCTCCTAAACCATATGTTTTTATCTCCCCATAAGAATTGTAGTTTCCATGTAGAATCTTTTAATCCTCTAGCACAGTAGTTTATATTAGGCTCTTAGTAGGTATTGATTGAGTAAATTAATATTCTTATAGAAATATTTTCTCCCTGCATGCATTGATTGGTTCACTTCAGAAATGACTGATAGTAGAAATAGTTACTATAGTAAACAGAGTGATTTCTTTATGAAAATATTTTGTGGTAATATATTGTGTTCACATATATTCACTTACAATTTCACTACTTCTTTAATTTAAAAAATGAACTACCTGGTCAAACTTCCCAAGAAGCTGTGGGGAAACCATCATTTTATTTTCAGTGATACTGTAACATGATGATAAATAAGATGGTTAAAAAGTAAGAACTGTGTCAGTATTTAGAGAAGTATTCCAACTGGAGAAGAGAAAGCTGAAAGACATTTTAATAGTCATCCAGTATTTTAATCTATCAGGCAGAAAAGAACCTTAAAGGGCCTCCAGGCCCACACCCTCATTTTGCTAAGGACGGAAGACTTTCCTGGTGACACACAGTGGAGCCGCACCTAGAGCACAAACCAACACCCCTAAAATGGGGCGAGCCTCTCTCCAAGGTGCTGCTATCTCCGGGGAAGTTTTTCTGCAAGTTTGCACAGAAGGAAATCAGCAGATGTTTAATACACATTACTAGGCTACTCTCAGAAACATGAACAGCCCCTGCTTATTCATTGTATTGGCTTTAAGTTCCTTTTCAAAGAAAAAGTGTGTTCTGTGCAAGTCTGACCACTCCACCGATAATGGTGGGGAAAAATGCAAGTAAAACTAGCACACTTGATAGCATCCTTGGCCTGACTCTTGCCACTCTGCTCGTTACTGACAGTAACTATGATTTCTTTTACTGAACAGCATATGTGTGGCTGGGGTGGAGGGCAGGACAGTTGTGGGTGAGATCCATAGCCCACTTCTGTTGTTCTGGCGGAGTACGTGCAAGCTCTGGACTGCTAGTCTGTGGCCTTCTTCAGCGACTGACTCTGAAAGAATTGTCATTTTTACTTCTTTAAGGGCACAGTGAGTTTAGATGAGCTGTCAGATAAATAACAGAACAGCTGTGACAACCTGGGAGCTGCCGCATTCTTTACCTGCCTGGGAGAAGTGGGAAAGGCGAATAAAGGTTGTCCCATTGGAAACCTGAGGGCAGAGGAACTGATCCCACCCCTTACAAGGGAACACTTCTCACAGTCAGCCGGGGCCAGAGTCTGCTCCTCTGTCTGTGGCCAAAGAAATATCCTTAAGGATAGAAGCTTTGATCCTCCGCAGAGATACGTGAATAGCAAGGATGAATCATTGTAATGGATTTGTTTACTTCCAGGGTTTGAAAGGAGGTGATGGAATCAGTGTCCTGAACCAGGAAGAGCTGCTTTCCTTGGTCAGGGCAGTAGTTCTCACCCCCGGCTGCACATGAGAACACCTGGAGAATTTTTAAAAATCCGGATGCGTGGGTCCCACCCTACACATTCTGATTTAATTAGTTTGAAAGTGGCCTGAGTCTTAAGCCAGGCTGGAGTTAATCACGGGTTTAGATACTGATGTGTTTGAACATCAGCGATCCTTTCTGCCTGCTGGCTGATGGAGGCAACGTCTAGTCCAGTCACTGTCTAAAGGTGATTCCAGGGTCAGCTGTTAGTATTACCTGGGAACTGGTTAAAAGTATAACTTCTCAGGCCCCACCCCAGAACTACTGAATCCACATTTCTGGGGTTGAGGATAAGTATCTGTATTTTAATAATACCTCCGGGTTATTCTGAACCATGTCTAGTTTGAAAACCACCGATCTAAGTCCAGACCTTGCTATGTGAAGTGTGGTCCCCAGACCAGCAACGTCTGCATTCCCTGGAGCTGATTAGAAATGCAGACTCTCAGGCTACCCCAGACCTTCTAAATCAGAATCTGCATTGTAACAATACCCCTGGAGAGTCTGTGCATTAAAGTTTGAGAAGCACTGGTCTAAGAAACAGGGGCCAATTCGTGTTCTCACTGTACTTTGTCATCTTTCAGAGCATTTAGGTATGAGGACAAGAGCTCAACCAGAGCTAGTAAGGGAAGCTGTGAAACTGCATTCTGATCCCTCTGCAGGAGGAACCTAGGTGGTATCTGTTACATCAGGAGGGCACCGACTCAGAGAAACATTGGGAGTAGATGCAGTAGACATGGTAGAAGTAAAAGCAGCTGCTGTTTATCAAATAGCTACTTTGTGCTTTACAGGTATAATTACATGTAATCCCTATAGAAAACTAGAGAGACACCATCCATCCATCCATTTTTTCAACTAATGCTGTATTATGAAACCTGTATGCCAGGTATGGGTCTAGGCATATCGCTGTAATCTCGGGATAGAATTGCCCCTGCCGTTATGAGGCTTAAGTCCAGAGTCAAACAGCTGTCATAAGTAGAGTGATGTGTAATGAAGTCTTAGGTGAAGGTAAGCACTATGAATAAAGTGAAGCAGGATGAGAGAACGGGATGAAGAGTGACGTGAATGTGCTGCTTGTGTTAAGGGGGTGAAAGAAGGAGAGCCTCTCTGAGCAGGTAACATTGGAGCCAAGACATAAACGAAGCAAAGTCATGAGCCGCACAGCTCTTTTCTTTATGGACAAGGAAACAAGCAGGGCTTCTCAAGCTTCAGCGCGCCCACAGATCACATTACCTGGGACCTTATTAAACTGTAGTGTGGAGTCAGCGAGCCTGGGTGAGATGTGAGTCTTGGCATTTCCAATAAGCTCCCAAGGGATGCAGATGCTCGTGGTCTGTGGGCCACACTCAGAGTGAGCAAAAGGATGTCACACAGTTGGTAAGTCACAGAGGCAGGATTTGAATACCAGATGCCTGACCCCAAAGTCGCTGCTGTCCATCGGCTGCATGTCATATGGATAGCTTCATGCCTGATTCACCTGTAACTACTTAGTGTGCAGGGAATTGAAAGGGCCTGCCAAAGAAAGGTCCTTGTGTGCACTCTGTTTATAGAAGTGCTACTTATCCGTTTTTATTCTGATGGAGAAATAAGAAAGGAAATTGATAATTCTTGGTAACCTTGGTAACTAATGATACTCTTGTGAGTATTTAGAAGATATAAGCCATCCCTGGCATCTTTAGAGACAAATGATATTATTGTTAATGACCATCTTCACTGTAATATATAAAATAAAAAAAAAAACACGAAAATACCCATGAGCCTTGAAATCCAGTGTGTTATGCTTACAGTAACTGACCAGGGGAAGCCAGTTATTCACCAGGCCTGCGGCCATGCTCCATGTGGCCTGACCACCCTAGATGCTCCTGCTTTGGTCCATTGAACCCTTGCATTTGTTTCTCATCACTGCATGGGAGATGCTTGTTGCTCCCAGCTGCGGCTGGGCTCTGGGGTCTCCATGAAGCAGTTTACATGCTCAAATCAACCAGGCTTCAATACAAAACAGAAACTAAAAGGGTAGGTGTGTGGGCGGATGAGTATTTAGCTCTGGGCTTCCTTCCATGAAAACAACCAAAGCTTCGAGTATCAAACAGATGTTCAAAGGGAAGGACAGCTCCTCACTTCCTCTTGTATCTGTATTCTTGGGGTCTTCCTGGCACCTGGGGTTTTGGGGGTGACGAAGTGGGGAGATGTTCTGTGTATGTATTGTATATGCCATTGCCTTGATGAATGACATGGTTTGGTTTGGTTTGTTTCCCTCCCCTTTTGTTAATTCTCTGTGTTCTTTTTCCTTTGTGCTGCACAATTAGGACCCTGCAGTGGGACACAGACCCCTCAGTGCTCCAGCTGCAGTCAGACTCAGAACTTGGGTATATGTCTGCTCTTTTGTTACTCCTTTTATCATTTCTTTGCTACGGTTGTGTTGAAATGCTGGAGCTGTTGCTGCTCTTGTTCCCGCCCCTGCCCGCCTTCGTTGAATTTCCAGTTTGATAAGTTTTTTTTCCTTCTGTTAGTTTTCCTTATAAAGTTATGCTTTGAAGAAAGTCTCTCTTTGTGGCAAACACCACAAAAAGATGGCTTTTGATCTCCCCTTCTTAATTCTTCTTGTTACAAAACAGCACTCCCCCAGAACAAAAATTACGAAAACATCTCCACACTTCTGTTTCAAGGTGGGGCACCCGAGTTCTGTGATGGCAAATATGTTTCACTTGATTCTAACCATCCTTTCCTTGACTAATGAGTTGCCTTCAGTTAATTTTTGTCTAAAATCAGTATTCAAATGCCATGTCTTATTTGTCTCCTTTCCTTTTCACTTTTTCGGGGACTCACAATCAGTCTGTAATTTGAATCAAGTTTGAATATAAAAAGATTCCTGTTAAAGAAAAAGCAGATTTGTTGAATTCCTCAATATTATGAATCTCAAATGTTTGATGATGGCTTAGGTCTCCTATATCCTAAAGATCTTTTTTTTTTCAGGTTGAAGTGTATGTTAAAAGATAGCTTCAGAGTTGAAAATTCACCCACGAAGAATAAAACACACAGGAGTTTCCTAGAAACAATGTATTTCCCGTGTAGGATTGGAGTTAGCTATATTCACACCTGAGATACTTCCTGTGCTGTGCTTGTCCTAGTTGTGCTGAAACTCAGAAGAGCAGATGTGTGTGTCTCTTTTCTACTTGCTTCAGTGAATTCAAATCAGCCATAACGGGAATATTTACACCACAAAAATTGGCAAATGCTACAAACCAAGGCTTGCTTGCTTTCCCTAAGCCAGTTATTAAACATTTACTAACACGCCACTGGGTACCTGGATGTGTGAATGACAAAATTTTTTTACAGTATTTTTTGAGACTACTATTATTTTTCTTTCTAAATATAACCCAATAAATCTCAAAGCGGTTATTTATTCACTTATCATTTATTTTGAATTCTTGAGATTCCTGGGCACATGTCTGTGGGCCCTGTCAATTTCAGTGCCTACTGTAGGTGAACAAGATTGAAGGGCTGTCTTTATCTAATGCCATCTTCTCCTGTCCCTTTACGTACGCAAAAGTTCTCTGCAGACTCTCAACACTGCTAAACCAAGGACATATCCTAACACTTCAGGTACCTGATACACTGTTTTTTTTAACATTACTAAATTCTTGGCTGTTTAGTTATATAGTTCATTGTATGTTATATTTCAATTTTTACTATTTAAATAACCAAGAAATATTACTTAAACCAAGCAGAAAAACAATGAATACATAGTATGTTACTATTTGGTGGCATTTCAGAGTGCAGTTCTTCAATATTTCATTGCGTCAAAAAAAAAAAAAAAGGAGGCTAGAACTGGCAGAGACTTTACCTTGTGCACTTAAATTTTAGACAGATTTTTAGACAGATTGTGGCATTGCTAAATTACACTTGCTGATCTGGAACAGTTAGGAATTTTCCCATTTATATCTGTTTTCCAGGCGAAAACTCAGTTGACTTTGCAGATTAAAACTTGTGACTTATTCTAGGGAGATGATGTATCTGTGGCTTCCACCTTGCCTGCCATATTTTATTCAGAGTGGACCCCTTGAGTCAGGGAAAGATGAGAAATGCAATTTTTTTGCTCACTGAGTGGTTTGTCTTAGAGTTTGGAAGGAATGTTCAGAGAATATTAGAGGAGGTTGTTTCAGTCATGTTACATTTTCAAATATTGATTTAATGTAAAATTCTCTTTTTTGATAGTCCTTATATACAGGCAGCCTTCCTCTCATACATGATTTTATGAAGTATCCCTCAGGCAGCAAGATTTTTCCAGAGACAGTTTTATTTCCTCTTCTTGATCCCTGGCGTGGGGTTGACCATAGCCCATAGCTTGCTCTGTAGCCTGATTTAACAGCTTTATTGACGTGTAATTAATATTCAAAAGCCACACACATTTAAAGCATTCAAATTGATATGTTTCAGTATGTATACATATCTGTGAAATCATCACCACAATCAAGATAATAAGCACGTTCATCATCCCCAAAAGCTTTCTCATGCCCCTTTGTCATCCCCATTCCTGCTTCTCCCCCCTCGCCAAAGCACTGATCTGCCTTCTGTCACTATGCATTAGTTTACACATCCCAGAATGTCATATAAATGAAATCATGCAGCAGGTAGTCTTTTGACTGACTTCTTGCACTCAAAGCAATTATGCTGAGATGCATTCATGTGGATGAGTATCAGTAGTCTGCTCCCTGCTGTTGCTAAGAAGCTCATTGTGTGGTTGTACCACAGTTATTTTATCCTGTCACTTTTAGATGTACATGTGGGTTGTTTCCAGTTTTGCCCATTACAAATAAAAATGCTATGAAGATTCACGTACAAGTCTTTTTAGGCAATATGCATTCATTTCTTTTGGCTAAATATCACCAAGTAGAAAGGCTGAATCCTGTAGTGAGTGTACATTTAACTTAAACTGTCAAACTGTTTTCTAAATGTTTTTACCATGTTATACATTCTCACAGGCAGTGTATGAGAGCCTCAGTTCCTCTCCATTCTCAACAATACTTGGTTTGCACCTTTTAAAAATTTATTTTTAACCATTATTAAAGAAGTCTAATGGTATCTCACTGTGGTTTTAGTTTGCATTTCCCATAATGGTGTTGAATATCTCTTTATGGGCTCATTTGCTTTTGGAATATCTTCTCTGATGAAATGTCTGCTTTGATTTCTTGAACTTACCGTGTATGAATTGGTTTTTTTTGTGTAATGGAGTTTTGAGAGTTCTTTATGTATTTGGGGTATAATCTTTTGAGACATGATTTGTAAATATTTTCTCTCAGTTTGTCACTTGCCTTTTTCATTCTCTTAATAGTGTTTTTAAGAATGCAAACCTTTTTTAATTTTGACAAATTCCAGTTTTCAAATTTGTCCTTTTATGGATCATGCTTTTAGTGACATTTCAGTTTTTAATAATTCCTTAAACATTTGGTAGAATGTAATTCCCTGTGAAACCCTTTGGGTTTGGAATTTTATTTGGGGGATTAAAAATACAAATTTAAGAACTAGAACAGTAATGGAACTATTGAGGTTATCTATATTTCTCTGAGTAGTGTGCTTTGGCAGTTTGTATCTTTGAAGTAATATGCCCATTTCAGCTCCACTGGCAAATTTATTGACCTGAAATTGTGTGTGTGTGTGTGTGTGTGTGTGTATATATATATATATATATATATATATATATATATATATATATATATATATTCCTTCATCATCTTTTAACTATCTCCTTCCTGATATTGGCAAATTTTGCCTTGTGGACATAGGACACATACTAAGACAGATTATACTATGAACCGTAAGGTAAATCTCAGTGAGTTTAAAATGATACAAATGATACAAAATATGTTTTCTAACCACAACAGAATTAAATTAGAAATCAGTAACAGAAAGATCTCTGAAAAATCCCCAAATTCTGTAGAAACTAAATAAACACACTTCCAAATAACTCATCAGTTAAAGATTGAATAAAAAGGGAAATTACAAAGTATTTTTAACCAAATCAAAACAAGAAAAAATATATCAAAATTTGCAAAATGCTACAAAGTAATACTTAAGGGGAATTTCATAGCACTAAAACACTATATTAGAAATAGTGCTACACACTTATATTAGTCTTAAGTCAGTGACCTCTGCTTCTACTTTAAGAAACTAAATAAAGCAAAGCATATGAACACAAATTAAGCAGATGAAAAGAAATAATTAATATCAGGGTAGAAATCAGTGAAATAGAAGAATAGGGAAAATCAGTGAAACCAAATGCTGGATCTTTGAGAAGATCAATAAAACTGATAAATATCTAGCCATACTTATCAGAAAAAAAATTGCATTTCTCTAATGGTCAGCGATGTTAAGCTTTTTTCATATGTTTATTAGCCATCTGTATGTCTACTTTGGAAATTACTTGTTCAGCTCTTCTGCCCATTTTCTAATCAGATTGTTTCTTTTTTGATATTGAATTGTGTGAGTTGTTTATACATTTTGGATATTAACTCCTTATCAGTCATATAATTTGAAAATATTTTCTCCCATTCAGTAGATTGTGTTTTTGTTTTGTTGATGTTTTCCTTTGCTGTGCAAAAACCTGTGCTGTCCCATTTGTTCATTTTTGCTTTTAATTATTTTTCCGTAGGAGACAGATCCAAAAAAGTATTGCAGCTATTTATGTCAAAGAGTGTTCTGCCTCTGTTCTCTTTTAGGAGTTTTATGGTTTCTGATCTTACATTTAGATCTTTAATACACTTCAAGTTTATTTTTGCGTATAGTGAGGGAATGTTTTAATCTCATTCTTTTAAATGCAGCTGTTCAGTTTTCTCAGCACCAATTATTGAAGAGATTGTCTTTGCCCCATTGTATATTCTTGACTACTTGGATGTATATTAATTGAACATAGGTGTGTGGGCTTATTTCTGAGCTCTCTACTATATCCCACTGGTCTATGTATCTGTTTTGTGCCAATACCATGCTGTTTTGATTACTGTAGCTTTATAGTATAGTCTGAAGCCATGTGGTGTTACACCTCCAATTGTGTTCTTTTTTCACAAGATTACTGTGGCAAATCAAGGTCTTTCGTGGTTTCATATAAATTTAAGGATTATTTGTTCTAGTTCTGTGAAAAATGTCATGGGTATTTTAATAGGAATTGTTTTCAATCTGAAGACTGTTTTGGGTAGTATGGCCATTTTAACAATATTAATTCTTCTAATCCAATAATGTAGTGTATCTTTCCATTTCTTTGTATCGTTTTCAAATTCCTTCATCAATGTTTTATAATTTTCAGAGTATAGGTCTTTCTCATGCTAGATATTTGGGCACCATCCCAAACTACTGTAGCAAAACAGGGAGATCACTCTGTCAAGAATAGAAGTTAAACCAACTGTATAAAGGCACCAGAAAAACATATATCCTTCAAGATGGTGGTAGGTGTTTGAGAAAATCTATCCAGGCAGTTCTAGAGGTCTCTTTATGTTTTAAAGTTATTTTCATTTGCCTAACAGAACAGTCATAAGCTCATTGGTCCTTGCTGAAGTAGCCTTCTTTTGGCTTATTCTCCATGTTTTGTCAAATATTCTTATGCATTATGTTTAGATCTCTGGTCTGAATTAATTTGTAAGGTTTCCCATGTAACAATGCCTGGAATTTTCTTGAGAATGATGTAGGGTGTATTCTTGAGCTAACTGATGATCTCTGCCTTTTCAATAACACCTTATTACACTTTCTACAGAAATTGAAATATGGAACAGCAGCGTGTATGGGGGGGTGTATCAAAAGGTAATGGTAAAATTCACTTCAGAGTCTTTAAATATAGAATGAATTCTGACCCATGGAAAACTTCAATAAATTGGTTTTAATTGATCCAATCAAAACTTTGTCACAAAAGAGGGAGAAAGTGCTTTGTTTTATCTCTTATAATATTTATTTATGAAGTCCCCAAACATTTCTTGAGAAGCTATTATCTTCCAGTCTTTGTACTCTGTCCTCAAAAACCTTGAGTGAGCAATATTGGGGGTATTTTCTGTTCCACAGTCACAACTAGATTTTCGTAAAACAATATTCCTTTTTTTTTATTCCATTTCAGAAAAATTAATATGGCCAGTTGAGAAAGATGTGTACTTATACTATGGTACTCAGTGACTTGAAGATTTCTGTCATTTTATAGGCTTATGTTACAACTTCTATAGAAGGTTTTTCATAAGTATCTAGTCAATAGAAGACCATTTCTATAAATTTTTATATCATCGTGATTTATATGTAATATTGTAGAAAACACACTTCTGTATCTCCTGATCTTATAAGTCAGAACTTTCAATTGCTTTTGTAGTGGACACTTGACAGCAGAATTCCCACCAGCTCTATTATAATCATGACAATTTTGATTCTTTCCTCTCTCATCCCAGAAATTTGCAAGATTTACTTGTGTGATGAAATTTAAGGGAAACTCTTTGACCATCCTTGTTGACTGAGCCAGACTTGACATTTGCTTCTGTTTGGGAAAAATGCTTTGGCTGCCAAACTAATCTCTGCACAGTCAGAAGCAAATTTCATGGAAACGAAGTAAATATTTCCCCAGATGATTTTTTAAATATGAATATAGAAGATGGAAGAGGGTCCTCATCAAGGTCAGCCATCAAGCTGCTTCTCAGTCCTTGGAGAAGAGCACCCACTCTGAACATAGATGATAAATTGAGTGTGTGTGTGTGTGTGGGGGGTGCAACGCTAGGCCCCCTTCCTCCATGTGGTGGCGCATCCTCACCTTTCTTCCATGTGGTGTCCCGTGCCCAGTCCTATGAACCAGTTCTGCAGATGTCACACTTTCACACCTAATTGTACTAACATAGAGTGTTTAGAAAACAAGTTGACCTTTTGTCATTTTTAAAAACTTCTGTACCTCATGAGTGTCTATGTCCTTAGCTCCCTACAGTGTTTTCTCATGTGACTTTAGGTGGGTGGCTTCCAGAACCGTATTTTCTGTTTTCTCTTCTTTTCATAACTTTGGTCTTAAACTTCATATAGTTAGAAAACCCTTCATCACAAACTCACCCACAGAGTTATTCATTTTTACCCCAAAGCAGATCGTTCTCTGATTCCCCTGTGTCTTCTAGTTACGCCACTCACTTTTCTTCCCATAAGGCATGAAGCCTTGAAATAATCTCCAATTTATTCCTGTTCTTTCACCCTCTGTACCAAGTAAACTGCCTTAATTCTCTTCCAGAGTCACCAAACTTCAGCATTTCCTCTTTATTCCCAGTGTATCACCACTGAGCGCTTTCTTATCACCCTGAACCAAGTCTCCACATTTGCTAGACTGTCAGTTACAGTAATCATTTCTCTGGCTTCCCCCTTTGAATTAAATTCTCTGTTTAGTTACTGAACCCGCCTACCCTTTGTTTGTAGATCCTTTCTCAGTTCCCTCTTTCCTCCACACTCAACTCCTAAGTTCCCATACGTAGCCTCTGGTCGCTTATTTGTCAAATGAGGGAGATAGACTTGGTTCTTTGTATAGTTGCTATACTAATATATTTTATTTTATTCTATGTATGTTTCTATTGAAGTAAAGTCAGTTTAAAATGTTGTGTCCATTTCTGGTGTGCAGCATAATGTTTCAGTCATGCAGATGCATACATATATTCCTTTTCATATTCTTTTTCATTATAGGTTACTACAAGATGTTAAATATTGTAGTATTCAACTGTGCTATACAGTAGAAACTTGTTGTTTATCTATTTTATATATAGTGGTGTGTATCTGCAAATCTTGAACACCCAATTTATCCTTTTCCCCCCAGTAACCATAAGTTTGTTTTTTATGTCTGTGAGTCTGTTTCTGTTTTGTAAGTAAGTTCATTTGTGTATTTTTTCTTTTAGATTCCACATAAGAGTGATACCATATGGTATTTTTCTTTCTGTCTCTGGCTTACTTCATTTAGAATGACGATCATCTGGCCCACCCACGTTGCTGCAAATAACAGTATTTTATTCTTTTCATGGTTGAGTAGTATTCCATTGTGTGTACGTGTGTGTGTGTGTGTAAATGTCATTGGACATTTAGGTTGTTTCCATGTAATAGTGCTGCTATGAACATTGGGATGCATGTATCTTATATACTAATTTATTTTAAATAACTCTTTGAAGCTGTCAGGTTTTTAGTAACTTTCAATAATTCCTCATTGTCTACAGCATAAAGTCCAAGTTTTATAGCCTGTGATTTAAATCATCTGGTCTTAAAAAAAAATCATCTGGTCTTAGGGTATCTCTCTAAATTTATCTTCCACTGCCCGTCAACATAAAACTTCTATTCTGAAAACCTGGTCTCTCAGGTGTAAAATGTGAATTTAGTCTTTTGTTGACTGTGTATATAGGGCCTCCTCGCTGAAATACACTCTTCAGACCTTTCCACTTGACTGAGTCCTGCCCATCCTTCAAGATTTATATCAGGCCTTCACTTCTCAGTGAAACTTGCTTTATTTATCCAAACACATAGTAATGTTCATATTATAAACTCCTGTCACACTTACTACGTGAATTAACTCATGTTGACTCTTATTCTTTGCTACCTTTCATTCTTAGTTGCTTTTTGTCGTATATGTTCACTCTCCTCATCCTCTCTGTAAGGATCTGGCACAGTTCCATGCTTCAAAAATTGTTTGTGGTTGCTGATAATGATATTGGCTGAAGTAATTCCCGTGTCAAGGACATTGTAGATCCCCACATGACATTTTTGGACAGGGAGGAAAGTGGCACCATTATCACCCTTGCCATCTTAGGGGGCTCTTCTTTAAGAACCTCAAGGAATTTTATAAGCAGCCTAGAGAGAAAGTCACTGGCAGCACCATTAATGTGTGTTGAGGGTGAAATAGTCACATATAAGTAAGCAGCAGTAAAACCCAGCAGGATTGAGTCTGGGCCTGATGTAAGACATTCTTTTATTCCTTGGCCCTGACCTACTTTGGCATCTGGCCAAATAACTCTTTGTCTCTGAGAATACCTGCTCCTGATTTTGTCTGCTTGGCTTCCAGTTTTCTTTCCTGCCCCAGAGACTGCCTGTTAGTGCAATGACCCCTTTTTGCTTCCTGGCTTCTGAGTGCCACACATCGGCTTCTGACCCAGGCCCCTGACTTTGCCATGCAGTCTTCCCACACTCTTGTCCTGCCACCAGGTTTAACCAGTATACCCTCAAGGTTATAATTCCCAGTCATCGAAAACTCTGAGACTGCTATTCAAAGACCATTATTGAGAGTCTTTTTTGATTCACAATTTGAAAAATTTGAAGTGTTTCTTAGATGCTTGGTATATTTTTACTGTGGCTTTTCTGTGTCTTCATATAGGCTCTTGTACTGTGACATTATAAAAAATAAATTCTATTAATGCCAGTCTCAGTCTACCTCCCAGTGTTGGTGATGGATCAGAAAATAACTCATTCACTCTGATATATGTGTATCTTTGAGGATTAGCTGATGGCATCTGTGAAATTCCAACAGCAGCCATCCAGTTTAGTTAACACTTTAGCTGTCCGGAGCCAGATCTGATATTATTGGGTTCCCTTATGAGCCCAATAGAGATAGTACCACGATATTAATGCAGTTTCCTTCACTTATCTTAAATATGAAATGCAGGAACATCAAGTTTACTGTATATAATTCACTCTGATCTGAAATTAGAGCCTCAGAAAATGAGTTGTATTGTGCCTAACTGACTCAGGAAGAATTTGATGATCCTTACGCCAGTGGTGGGTGGCCTGCTCGGGTGCTCTGAAAGCTTTTATGACCCCGGAGAAGTGCTCAGGTGATGAGGTCCCTCTATCCTCCCACAGTCGGCTTTGGCTACTTGTTGGGGTCCGTGGACATCAACAGGGAGCAATATTCATGATATAGTCTCTGCTCCCTTGCTCAATCTTGCCGCTGAACATTAAGAAAAATGAAGCATGGGCCAACTGGATATCCATATGCAAAAGAATGAAATTGGACCCCTACTTCACACACATGCAAAATTAATTCAAAATAGAGCAGAGATCTAAATGTAAGAGCTAAAACTATAAAACTTTTAGGAAAAAACATAGGTGCAAATCTTCGTGACCTTGGATTGGGCAGTGGTTTTTTAGATATGACACCAAAAGCACAAGCAGTTAGTTAAAAAAATGGATGAATTGGACTTCATTAAAATTTAAACCTTTTGTATTTCAAACGGCACCATCAAGAAAGTGAAAAGGCAACCCACAGAATGGGATAGTATATTTGCAAATCATATATCTGATAAGGGTCTAATATTCAGAATGTATTTAAAAATCTCTTACAACTCAGCAATAGAAGGACAAATAACCCAACTTAAAAATGGGCAAAGAATTTGAATAGGCATTTCTTGAAAGAAGACATACACACGAAAAGATGCTCAACATCATTAGCCGTCAGAGAAATTAAAATCAAAATCACAGTGCGACATTACTTCACACTCACTCAGATGGCTGTAATAAAAAAGATATTAATAATAAGGGTTGACAAGGCTGTAGAGAAATTGTCATCCTTGTACACTGCTAATGAGAATGTAAAGTGATGCAGCCACTTTGGAAAACAGTTTGGCAGTTCCTCAAAAAGTTAAACATAGAATTACCATGTAACCCAGCAATTCCACTCGTAGATATACACCAGCTCAAGGAAAATTCAGTTTAATTCCAAGAGAATTGAAACCATATGCCTACACAAAAACTTGTACACAAGTGTTTGTAGCAGCATTATTCATTATTCAAAAAGAAAACAACTCAAATGTCCACCAACTCATGAGTGGATTGAAAGCAATGTGGTATATCCACACAGTGGAATATTATTTATCAATAAAAAGGAATGACATTTTGATACATGCTATAACAAGATGAACCTTAGAACATTAAACTGAGTGAAAGAAATGAGACACAAAAGGCCTCATATTGTATTCTTCCACTGACAAGAAAGTAGACAGAAAGTAGATGAGTGGTTTCCAGGGGCTGGAGGAGAGGAGACCAGAGAGTGGCTCCCAATGAATACAAGATTTTTTTTGGAGGTGACGAAAAGGTTGTGTATTATATAGTGGTAAGGTTATACAGCTTCGTGAATATATTAAAATAAAACACTCAATTCTGTACATTAAAGGGGAGATTTTTATAGTATGAAAATTTTATTTCCATAAAAAATTAAGACAGCCTTGATCTTAAGTCTGATCAAAGAGCTCTGCTTTTTGATCCTTCCATCCATAACCAGCTCCCCACCACCCACAGCTTTGTAGTGTCAAAATTATTCTCCTGTTTAATTCTTTAAGACAACTTGACGGTATTTCTTTGAAATCTAATTTTTTTAAGCACTCCACATGTAGGATTCTCTCCATATTTCCAGGTCACAGATGCAGTGACTTGAGAAGCTGAAGTTCTGTTCATGGCTTTGAAAGGAATGCAAATCTTTTCAAAAATAGGGAGAAAACCAGGATATCCTGCTTTGGTAGATAACTCTATGCTTTGCAATTATTTATTCTCCATACTATTAAAAATAGTATTTAAAGTATTAACTGCATTTAAAAATACCAGTATGTTTTCTCCTGGAATTTCCTTCATCTTTGAAATGGGAGAAGAACCACAGAATTTATATTTATTAGAATTACAATGGCTGTGTCCATGTTTCTCATCCTTTTATTTGGGAGTAAGTCTTCATAACCCTAACTTTCCTCAGCTTTGGTAGACATCATAGACCATGATTAAGTCATATGTTGGGCTTCATCTTCTTTGGATAGTGAAACTTTGCCAAGGGGTCGCAAAGCCATGCTAACCTTATTGTGGGTGGATAGACCAAGATATCTCAAGTGAACCAGAAAGGGGAATGGGGACATGATTCATGCAAGGGAGTAGTTTTCTATTTCTGATGCATAATGTCTAACCAAGAACACGTGGACAAACCTGGGTAGATTGGACTATGCTAGTGGTGGACTGGATATCTTAACACCCTGAGCACTTGGAAATAACCTTCTCAAATGTCAAATAGCTTCAGTTTTTATCCTTTATCAAGACCTGACTTTTCTGAAGGAATGTTTCAACTTTGGTATGGTATGGTTTTGCTCAGCCAACTTGCTCAGCTTAGTGGGGAGTCCAACCCCAGCCCAGGGAAAATGTGGGCCACTGGCATTTTAGGACCATGCCAAGTCAGCGAGTAAGGAATCCATGATTTCATTGCCCAGCATCTCTGGGATCCACCACTGCCTGACTTTTTAGTTTTAGATCTAGGATAGAGCCTGTGCCAGGCCCCTCACATTTTGTGCACTGCAGTCTGTCTCCTTTGCCTGACACCCATTCTCTTACCCTCTCACTCACCTTTGCTCCTCGCCTGTCTCACAGAGCTTTATAAGCTTGGATTGGAGATGCCATCCCTACTCAGTGGGACTGAGGCCTCATCCTCTAGGACTTGGCTGCAGGGTGGAGCGCCTCAGTGAATCTAGTTGAAGAATGAAGATTCTGTTTATACACTCTAATATTTCTAAGTCAGTGGTGCTCAGTCTTTAGTGAGCATCAGAGTCACTGGGGTTGGGGGGGAATTAAAACACAGATTGGTTGGGCCCTATAATTTAATAATAATGCCATGTCCACCACGGCATAGATAACTGAATTTTTAATTTACATTTCTACATCATGCCTTCTTTTTCTTCTATTCTTCTCTTCTTCCTTTCCTTCCTTCCTCAAACATTTATTCAGTGCCAGCTCTGTATGTGACGCAGAACTAAGCCCCAGTCTACAGAGATAAATCGGTCAGGGATAAATAAGTAAGTTTGTGGCCAAGTCAGACATGAAAAGAGAACACTGACATGTAAGCGGGGCTGTGGTGGAAGTATGCCTGTACAGTAGTGAGGCTGTGAGATTTGCAGGAGGGGTGGGGTCAGCAGGAAAGGTATCCCAGAGTAAGAACAGAGGAGCCAGTGTGAAACTTAGAGTCTAATTAGAAGATAAAGGAATTATAGTAACAGTAATTCTACAGTTTTTTCCCTCCTTTCTAAGTAGTTTAAGTTGCAACCTTGAATAGAAGAATTATGAGCTGGTAATACTGAGCAAAATAAGAAACACAGTGCTTAGTGTTTGTCCCTTTAAAGAAAAGAACTACTAGATAGTTCATCTTGTAGACAAAGTTATATGATATTTTTATCAGCTGTTAAAACTGTAGAAGTATTTTAGGGAAGTTGAAGGTCTTTGTCACAGGATTGTATGAATGGATATACTCTGCATCAGCTGAGACGTTCTGGCCCAGGAGAGACCAGAGGTGAGGACACACAGTTGGAGAACACACCTGAGAGGAAGGTCTTTGCTGTGGAAGGGCGCCACCTTCTGCAGCCTTTCTGGAACGGCTAGGGCTGGGAACTGTTTGTGGTACTTACACCACTTAAAGCTAAGTTGTGAAAACTGAGAAATTTCACGGTGTTGATACTTGTACTTAAAGGAAAAGCAAACAGACACTCCCAGGCAGCCAAAACCTACCCATGTGCCCAAAGAAATTAGGTGTGTGATTATTATGTTCTATTGTCAAAGATAATCTTCAAATCTACTGTTTTAGGGAATCAATTTAGAGCATCCATAAATCTGCTGTCTCTGATTTTTTTGAAGAAATATAAGCATTATTATAATCAGTCAAAAAGGTAACAGTAGAGCCACCTACTGTGTGCCAGGCACTAAGTTAAATGTTTTATAAGCACTGGCTTTAGTCTTCACAGCAATTCAGCGACAGGTACCCATTTTACAAATGAGAAACATGAGGCTTAGAGGGGTTTGCCACTGGTCCAGAGCATTTACATTCGGCTGGTAAGTGACAAAGCAGGGACTGGAACCCAGTTTGTGTATGAGTACATGACTTAACCATTATGCTATACTGCCTCACGGGTTGGTTTCAGTTTGCTGTGGTGAGTTATCAAATTACAGATCAGCTTCCTGTTGCCCAGTGCCTACAGCTGGTCACCCGACACCATAGGCCTACGGCTTACGTCTCAGTAGCAAGATGTGATGGAATCCCTGCCTGCAGGTATGGGTTCCTCGTAATGGGACTGTGGAGATCTTGGGCCTCACACAGGTGCCCCTGGAAGTCCGGGGGAATCTCTCCATGCCAGGTGTGACACCAATTTGAAGCAGTGGGGGTATATTACCAGCCTGTGTTTCCTTTCCATCTCAGCCTGAGATGAAGATCAACCTCTTGGGGCCTCAGAAAGATGCTTTAGGCTATTAAACAGCAGGAGGGGCTTTGCCTTAAGCAGTCCCCGGTGTCTAGTCATGTTTTCTTCTTCAGATGCTTCAAGAAAGACCCATTCTAGGAAGAAAAAGATACTTCTCTGATCCAAGAAGGATTGAAAGTAATACTTGAATTTCTTACTTTGAAACTTTGAGCCTTTTTCCTTGTTTAATACTTTTGTTTCTAGTACATTTTGTGTGTTTTCCCCCCAGTTCTGTGTGAGAAGGTTGTGAGGAAGTGCTGGGTCTGCAGCCTGACCCTCCAGTTCACTCTGCAGTCCAGACACTGGAGTGAGAGAGGCCCATGTGGCCCAGTCCTTTGTGGAGCTTGGGCTGCAGCCGCGCTTAGTGGGGCTGCCGTCGTGCTTGGTGGGGCTGCAGAGACGGCCTGGGAGGCTTGTTCTCTAAACCAGCCTTTGTTTGTTTGGGTCTGCTCTGTGCACACCTTAGATTTCACCTCATTTATCTTCGTGACTCATGGGGAAGAAATTTTTGTTTTCCTAGACTGCTTGGGAAATTGTGCATAGAAATTCCTAGCTGTAGTATGCCTTTCTTTCGTCTTTTTATTATCACTACTAAAAAGATTTGAGTCTGTGCTTTTGTTAGTAATAATGAAAAAAATAATATGAAGGTGCTTCTATCGATCCTAGAGAGCTAGGGAATGTGGGATTTTGACCAAATGGTTATTTTTGCCTTTCTTTTTCCCTCAGAGGTACACACATACTCTATTTCCTGAAAAATTTAAAGAAATATGGTAAAATACATCCAATACTGATACAAAATCTATATACTAAAATAATGTTCCAGAAACTGTTTTAAGATGTACATGAGTGTAAATTGTGTACATAGGTACACATAATGTATGTGTGGTGTATGCATTATATGTATGTGGTACACATATATTACCCCTACTAATCCTAATAGTAAGTACTAGTAACATCTCCATGTGACAGATGAGGAAGCTGAGGCCCGGAGGGATTAAGTAACTTACACGAGATCTCACACACGGCTGGTAAGCGGTAGGCTAGAGTCTATGTGCTTAACTACCAGACTCCACTGCCTCCACGACTGGGTGTTTCCTGGGTGATGCAGGAGGCACGTCAGAACTGGGGGGCAGTTGAGAACTCAACCGTTAAGAACCTCAGGTAGATGTTTGACTTGGTGGCAAAGCACTGGACCAGGACTTGGGCCAACAGAATTTTAGCCCTGGTTCTACCATTTACAAGTTGCACATACTTGAGAATGTTTTTTATACTGAATCTCGCCTTCCTCGTCGATAAAATAGAGATGATGATGACATCTGCCCATAAGCTTCATGGAGGGGCACCTCGGAGGCAGCTGACGTGATGGGTGTGAGACGTCTGAGAACAGTTGCGCGCTCCATAAATATTCAGGAAGGATTTTTTACATGCTCACGGCTCATTTGGGAATCCTAAACTAAAACTCTGTCACTCTTGGCCCAGTACCCTTTTCACTCACCTGTGCTGTATCAGTGTGTCTTTCGGCAAATGCACATGCTGGTCTGTATTAGTTTCTTTTCTGGAGAAGTGTGAGATGTTATGCTCTTCCTTGGAACATCATCCTCTCATTATCGTATTAGAGAACATGCTTTTTCTTTCCTTTTTTTCGCCACTAAGCAGTCAACTCTTTTCTTCAGATTTGAGAAGCGTTCTTTTTCTTTTGTCCCTCTTGCCTAAGAGACTAGAATCCTGTGTTACAAATGAAAATTTTCTCTATAAACTTTAATCAAGAAAAATCGGAGTTTCTCAGAATGGAAGGGGTCTCATTTGAACTCACCAAGACCTGGTTTGGCAGGTAGAAAAGCTGAGGTTCAGCCCGAGGGTCTGTCTGACCACCACTCAGCAAAATGGCGGCAAAGTGGGCTGAAAACCCGTATCTTGACTTGCGACCCAGGACCCAGGGCCCTGGTACAGGGAAGCTGCAGATGTTTGAAGTTTATTTATTTTAGTCCTTTGTTTCATTACTGATAAATCCTCTGCAAGGAAGACCTTCCCTCTCTAAGCACTTGTCCTTTGTTACTCATAGACGGAGACTGCATAAGCTGGGCGTGTCGAAGGTTACCCAAGTGGATTTCCTGCCCAGGGAAGTAGTGTCCTACTCCAAGGAAACCCAGACTCCTCTGGCTACGCATCAGTCTGAAGGTAATCTGTCTTTTTTTTACTTTCCATATGATCTCTGGACCAATTGCTGGGGAGTCACAGCCTTCTTGCTGATTTCTTGTCTTAACGTAAGCGATCTTCTTAGGACATACCAAATGCTTACATTTCCTTTGGCTCTGATTTTGAAAATGCTGGCGAGGAAACCCAGTAGTAATCCTCCAGAAACCCAGGCACTTGAAAATGGATAACTTAGAGAGGTCACGCTTTGTCAACACTGTGAAGAGGGGGAAGATCATCAAAGGATAACATGATAGAAACTTCTCTGAATTTTATTGGTAAAAAGTGTGTGTATGTTAAGAGTCATCATTTGTAGGAGTCAGCAAACTATAGCCTACCACCTGTTCCTCAAAATGAAGTGTTTTGGAACGCCCAGTCCTTCATGTCTTTGTGGCTGCTTTCTTGCTACGTGGTAGGGTTGAGTGCTTATGGCTCACATGGCCTAACATTACTCTCATGTGGTGCTTTACAGAAAAGCTTTGCTGACCCCTGATTAGTTTTTCCAATTCAGAGGGCAATGTACTAGAGTTTATCACAATTTAAAAAGACTTTCCACGTGAGCTCCGTATGAGTGAATGGGAATTGAGCTCCATGCCTCCTTCGTGCATACCAGAAAGTATCAAGTGGAAAAAGTATGTGTAAATCCCAGTGAATCGTAAAAATGCACTAATAAGAGAGGCTGATGCTAATCAATCAAAATGCTTCCTAGAAGTAAAAAATTACACCAAAGCAAAATTGCTCCAGAACAGAAGCAGGAGATGTGTACACTTGGAATAGGGTAAGTGAAGCTTGCACTGTTGGGGAGAAGCTCTGTTGGTATAGCTAAGCACAGTCTCTTTTTACTTTGTTACTTTGTTGTTTGGTGTGGTGAAGAATATGTAAGAATTCTGGGTTCATTGTTGTTGTGTAGTAAATACCGAACAAAATCCATCAGATTGAAAAATGATTTGCATTCCCTGCTTGGTTTACAGTGTATATAAATCAGTGCATTTTGGTTTGTGCAAACTACAGAGCTTTTCAATTTTGGTTTTAAACACATTATGTCAAAAGCAAAGTGAAATCTGAATCCTTGAAGTAGAGCGCTGCCTGCAGGCCTTTTGAAGACCTTTCCTGTTGTGCTGACTGGTGTGGGGACGATCCTTTGGTGGCGGGGCCTCCATGTTTCAAGTCTGTTAGTGAAATGAATTTTAGAAGCAAACAAATAGCACCCTCTGGTGGTGAAATCTTAAACCAACTACTTCAACAAGCTTGGAAATTGTGTATTAGTGTGGCTGAAAATACAAAGTTAGAAAAGCTTTTGGGAGTTCAACTTGGTCTCTCCTAGGGCCTCCAGGCAGATCAGGAAGATCGTTAAAAACAGCCTCTCCACCCAACCAAAACATTTGTCTGAGTTAATTTGCTGCCGGGGGTATTTGCAGAGCTATAGCCTGAGGTATGTTTATTTAGCCCCAAATTTGACCCATAACATAAAGTTACACAACTGAAACAGGAGAAGGAGTGAATTATTTTTTGAAAATGTGTATACTCCAGATATTGGAAATGGTACAGAAATATTTACAAGGGGAGATAAATTAAGGATGAAAAGGCATCAGCTCTAGACTTTTAAACTGGAATACATCAAAAGGAAAAGCCTGGGCATTCCATTTTATTGCTGCAGAGAGAGCTTGGGAGCCCTCATTATGCTGTGGTCCAAGCAGCAGGAAAGAAGGAATTTATTTCTCAGCTATTGGCACAAGTTCTTTCTGTTTTGTTAACAAGACTCATAGAGCTTTTTAGCGGTGATGGTCGTTTCAGTGGTTTAAATTCCACAATACAGATTTGAACTCAAAGCGAGCTACCATAGCTTTAGACGTTGAAGTGATCCCGGATGGGTTTAGACACAAAGAACTCTGGATTTGGGTTCAGCAAATTGCCCTCTCACCACAGACGGTTCCTTGACCTCTGGCTGCCTGGAATCGTCCAACCATCTGGCTGACGGGGTGCCCTGTGCTCCCTTCATCTGCTGTGTGTAGGGGAGGCTCTACCATGTGGCAGGTTTGGGTTGGCTTCCATTTTGGGGGCTTGGGCCATGGCAATATTTCCATGACGACTGTAGCCGTACAGAAGCAGGAAGCAGTGAACTACTGAATTTTATGGCTCAGTGTGGCTCTTGGATGGATAATATTTAAAGTTGTGGTGCATATAAGATCGATCCATTTTAGCTCATTATTGCTCATGGTGTATGAAGGAATGCTGATTATTTTTTAAGTCATTATGTGACTATGGAAGGTTTAACAGTATTCAAACTAATGATCTCAGAGCATTGATCTGTTCTACATCTAATGAAGTTCTTATGCATTCAGGTTTTGACATGTTCCTATTTTACTCTTTGAAATGAAAGGCAAAGTACTTTGGATTTGCTCAAGCTTAAGCCTCTTTTCTTTACTGTATGTACTATAATGAACATTCTGTTAATTTGTGATCATAATGAGCTGCTATGAGAAACACTCCAGAGAGTGATGTAAACCAGGGAGATTTAGGAATGATGTCCGCATGAACACTGGTTTTTCAGTACAAGTTTAGACCTTTCTCTGCTTAGGTCATTAGTTGCAGAGAAAGACGTCTGAGAATAGGAAACACTGATTTGGGAGCAGGGTATCTCTATTCCCAAAACATTTTAAACACATGCTTCTTATTCCAAGGTAATAAGAAAGGAAAAAAATAAGGTTCCCTGCCAGACTACTTCTGCTCTGTGTTATTAATATCTCTCTGGACTGACCGTCAGGTCCCAAGGTTAGTTAGGAATCCAGTCTTCTGCATCTTTATTAGAGCGGGAAAGTGACCAGCCCATGACAGGCACCCAGCAGATGCTGCTGAAAGACAAAGATGAGGCCAGACATCTTAGAAACACTGAGGTCTGTGATGACCCCTGGGACAATGAGAACTTAACTTGCTGGAAGAAACGCAAGCCAATCTAGAGGGAAGAGGAGGAAATGTAAGTAACCTGTTGATCGTTTGAAGACCTCTCTGAGCTTCCTCTTCACTTCATGATACTTATAATGGGAACTTGGTGTCCTCATGTTGGCCACCCCCTCCCTTTGCTTCCCCCTCAAGCCTTGTTTCTTATGTCCAAGAGAGCCCCACCTGCTTGCATTTTCCGAGGTGCCATGCAGCCTCATGCCTTCATATGCTTGTGCACATTGTCTCCCTGCCTGGAAGGCCATCTCTCCTGTTTGCCTCCCTTCAGGACCACATCCAAGGGTCAGCTCCCTGGTAATTCCACTTCTGGTTGACATCTCTCCTCATACCATGGGCATAGTCCATTTTCCCTCATGAAGCTATTATTTAACTTATTTAAAGTATTTAATTATTACTTAAATGTCTACCTTTTAGACTTGAGGGCAGGATGTGTGTTCTTTATCTCCATGCCCAACAGAGCGCCTGGCACAAAGAAAGGGCTCAACAGATATATCAGTGGAGGACATGAAGAGTGAGATGATTCTAGACGAGTAAGAAAGAAGAGAAAATGCTCGTTGCGTTTTAGGTAGGATGGAGTATGATCAGTGTGTTAAGACCGCACTGGTTTTATGGGGTTTTTAAGGAAAAGCCATGAGAGTGAGGTTGGGCGAGGAGGGGAGTTCAGTGTTTCTGTTCAGTCAGGCCTCTATTTCGGTGCCCAGGCTGGGGCAGGTGTTAACAGCTGTGAACATGACAGAGTTATGAGAACTGAGGGAGAGAATCACGGAGGCTGCCTGGGTTGGCTCAAGATAGAGCAAGACAGTCATCAGGTTTTTACTGTGCAGAGATACTGTTTAAATGACTTTGAGTTTGGAACAGGTGTGCATGAAGGTGGCTAAGGTTGGCTCTCATTTCACCTTTGAACTTAAAAAAAGTATTTTCTTGGCTGGTTGAGGAGAATTTCTACCTTGGCTTCCCGTCTGCTCTGGCATATACGCGACATAGATGTTGCAAGTGAAGAGATAGTTTCCTAGGCTGAACTAGTCCAGCACTGCCCGGTAAAAACATAAGGGGCCATTGTTCATTTTAATAATGTTTTGTTTAACCCAGTGTGTTAAAAACAGGATCATTTCAACATGTAATCAATGTAAAACTATCAATAAGATGTTGTACATTTTAATATTAGATCTTCAAAATCTGGTTTTTTACATTTACAGCATATCCCAATTCAAACAGTAAATTTTCATTGGAAATACTTGAAGTGTAATGAGATTTCATAAAATTTACCATTGAAAAAGTAGATTCATATACCACTGTTAAATAGCAGTTTTTTACATTTAAACTTAAATAAATTAAAGGTAAGATTTCAAATGCAGCTCCTCCGTTGCATTAGCTGCCTCTCAGGTGCTCCATAGCCGCCCGGGGCTGGTGGCTCCTGGACAGCACAGCTCAGGTCTGCCACAGCCCAGCTTGATGCTGGTTTAGAAGCTGAGACCCACAAAGCCAGCCTGACCTTAATATCAGCCTGGCTGGGCAGAGGGGCCAGGGAGGCCTCCCTGGCTTGTAGAGAGCTCCACCAGGCCCGTGGTGACTTTGTAGACCCTCCTCCTTTTTGTGAGGTCAGCCATATCCAAGCAAGTGTTAGATGGTTGAACAAAAACAAAGTTGCACCCCCAGCAAACTGAGTCCTCAAATAAGCCTCATCCCGTCATGTTCTAGACAGTTGTGGGAACCCCTCTGGTTTCTCCTTTCATAGTCTGTAGTTTAGACACTGGGATATTCACTCCTTTTGCTCTGTCTTCATGTTGCCCAAAGCACCACTCCAGACCAGGCATGGCCTCCGTGTTAGTTATCTACATCTCTGCTGCTCCCGTCTCCTTCTGCATGAAGTGGTGAGAGATCAGAATTAAGACTTGAGTTCTAAACTGCTGATAGTTGAATTCTAAGTCCTCCTACACCTTGGTGGCCCCAAGAGCATAATTCTTTAATACAAAATCACCAAATAAAGACATCTTACATAGAATCTAAGTGGAAATATTTATTTAGAACCTTAAATTTGAATTCAGACAGTTCTTAGAGAGATAATTTCCTAATGGAAGCCAATCCTGAAACACCTGAAGATGACTTGGGAGGAAAGAGGCTGTGGTGTCACAACCTTTACTCAGGTTCTCCAGCTGGGTCTCAATTTTCTGGACCCTAACACACTTTCTCTGAACTTATTTCTTAAAGAATCACCATGCATTTCATGACAAGCCATGGTGGCATCTGGATGCAAATTAAAACTCTCTAGTGAAGATGACACACACTAATCTTATTTTTAGCTTCTGTTCCTTGGATAAGAACTGACACTATTCCAGAGAGATAGTGATATCTGCTGTGTTTTGCTTCCTTAAAATCTGCCCGCTATTTCCCTTTTGACACTTGGTTAAAGTGTTAACCCTCTCTCAGAAGGAACTGTAGAGCTTCCAGGCCCATTGTTATCAAGGTCAGGGATGGAGGGATCCTCTCTGGGGACATTTGTTTTCTTTAACAATGTCAGTCTCGTATCATCTTGACAAGATTTTAGAAAGACAAAAAAAAAAAAAAGCGCTAAGGAACATAGACATTTCAGACTTTACTTTTTATGTATTATTTATATCAAATAGACAAAATTTTCTAGTTAAAAAGGTTTTTTCCCTATCTCTGAACTAACTTTTCAACTATTGGTCAGGAGAGTTTTCATGGTTTAGTTCTTGATTTATATTTGACCATAAAATATTGGCTTGGATGCTAGCCAGTCTCGGTATTCTAAAGGAGAAACCTCATGGTAAAAGTTAGCTTATTTTTAAAAAGCACCTTGTGAGAGTTCCATAGATGGTACAATGAAATCTCAGTCAAATAAGCTCATGTATCCAAAATATTTCTCCTGATGAAAAATAAATGACAACTAAAAATGAAACCAGAAATGTAATAGAAAAGACAAAATGCAGAGCGAGACTTGGTGCCAGTGAACATACATACGTATATTTCCTTTACCTCTGTAATCTCCAGGTCTGTCGATGGGAGATCACTAATTACTTCTCCCAAGTCCATTTACAAATCCAATTCCCTTGATCTCTCAAGGCATCCCATCTCATAGACCCTCATCCCTGGTAACAGGTACCTCAATTCTGTGTATCACTAGTGCCTAGCATAGTACTTAATATTTGGTGTGGCACTGAATGGGTGGCTTGGCTTAACTCACAGAGCCACCTCAACTGTCCGCCTTATGAGGTAGATGATGGAAGAAATTAAAGAGAAGTAGGTCAAAGGATAAGAGATGGGAGGAGGTGTGTCAGAATTTATAGTTTCAAACATTAAAAACTATGGTTAATTTAAGCAGTAAAGAACTTGAATAGAAGGGTATTATGTAAGTCACAGAATCAACATGAAGATTGAAAAGGCAGGCTCAGAAGACAGGAAGCGAAGCTAGTTGTCAATAAGACAGCCAAAACTCACAGTACATAAAATGTTCAGTAAGTCTATGCCCAGTGAACCTAGGGGAAGCTTGACAAGTTGGGAGCAGGGGGTGATTCAGAATAAGCAGTTGTTCTAGCAAAGACAAGTTGATTCCCCACTACATAGCAGAAGGAAAGTGGTCAACTTGGCTGATTTGTCTTTCAAGGTACGGTTCATTGCTGAGTTTAGGGTGACCTCTGGTTGGGCGGTAAGCAGCCTGAGTCAGGGCGTGTGAGTCCTTGTGTAGCCTGCACTCTTGTAGCTGTAGATGCTTTATGAGCTCTGAGCAAGCACCTGTGCAGCTGGGCACAGGGGAACGGCTGGCGTTGTGGAGCGCAGCCACTCCTCCTCCTGATGGTTAAAAGCCTCCTTCGCAGTGCACAACTTCTGATTGTACAGGAATATTCTGTCACTCTAGATCTGTTTTGAAAGGTCCTGTCATATACCTCGTTCCTAAATCTTTTGCCATTTGTGTCCTCTAATTGTGACCTTCCAGTCATTGCTCATGGATTAGTTTTAGGTAGAGCCTTTTCTCAAACAATCTTTTCTTCCAAGTGGGCGATGAGATATGCTGGTCAAAACTGTTTTCATCCAAGTGGAATTGTAACGGTTGTTCTTCTCCACCGAACTTCAGGCCTACACCTGAGTGGAGGTGTACTTTCAGCAGGCCACTTCTGGCTTTTGCCAGCCTATCACTTAGAAATCTCCGGAGTCCAGGCTCAAATGTTTTCAGACAGCTCGTCACAGGACATTTTTCATGAGGCTGAGGGCAGAGAAACAGGGCAGCAGGAGTATGAGTAACTGGCTCATGCAGGTTGTTTGCTACAGCTCAGTACATAGTGCTCGCCTGTGCTCATGAGGTAACAGTGGATCCACTTGACTTCATGGCCAGATGGATTGGGTGACACTCCAATTCTTAATGCATGGTCTATTTTCCATAGTCATTCAATATCTCACCATCAGGCTTTAATCTTTACTTGGGTCCAGTGGCAAACTAGCGTTTGTCTCTCCAAAGGACAATGACATAATGAAGAGGCTACACTGTTGCTCTAAAATCTTAAGGACCCATTTTGTGATTCCCTTTTAGAGCTATTTGTGTGATTTGCTAAAGGCACTTTGTGCATCACTGGATCAGCTGGACCAAAATTTTAAGTAATATAACCGTTAAAAGTAGAAGTCTTTAGAGTCACTTGGTCAACGGATTGAATAAGTATATGCAGATGTTGAGTATGTTATCTGCAAAAGCCAGAACGGCCCACCAAGCGTGATGACTCTTAGTATTAGGGAAGCAAAGTATTTGTCATATACTTTGGAGTTTACCAGATCACTCAGCCCACAGAAGCTTTCCTGAAGTAGCAAATATCAATATTTTCAAGGATTTTCCTCCCATCCTTTAGCCTACTTATGTCTTAAGAAAGTATTGAAGGTACCAATCCAGCTGACTCCCCAGGTTCTGCTGGCAGGTCTATAAATGGAACCAGCTTTCTGGCTCAACCTTGGTGTAAGGTTATGAAGATGCAAAGAGAAATGAGGTGGGTCTTCATTGGCTGTCAAGCAAGGATTGGTGTTGAGTGGGTTTAGGGGGTACTTCTAGGCGTCTCTATTCTCCTGTGTATTCAATTTTTCATTATTTCCTGACCAGTCTATTGTTTCACATAAGTGATCTTGTGAGGCTGGCAATTCAGTGGACTTTATCCAGGCACCTACAGAATTCTAAATTTGCATGTGATTTCAGCAGACATTTATATAGACATTTATCCAAACCAGAGAAATTCTCTGAGTTTATGCCTTGAGCTAAAATATAGAGATGTGAGCTTGTCATCTCTTCTTTAAGCCTTCTAGTCTCATTAGTAGCAACCACCTCACCCTAGTGTCTTTAAATTCATCATGCCATTTGCACTCTTCAATGGCAGTGAAAATTTGATCCGTTAAATCCTTCTTTTCGATAGACAGTTCATTAAAGATCACCACAGAAGGCAAATTATCTAGTGATTTTTTATGGCTGACAGGTTCCCATTCCTGAACTCTGAGTTTTCATTTTCTTTAGCCCATTATTAGGGCAAATAACCAACACTGATTCTCCGAGTGACTGTCTTCTGACACTAATTTCTGTACCAGTCTGGGTTCATGGTTACCAACAGTAGAAACTAACTCTGGTTCACTTAAACAGAAATGATACTTGTTAGAAATATAAGAGATACTTGATAAAATTGATTGAAAAGTTAGAGAATTAGGTCAGAAATAGAAAGAAGGCGGTGCTAGCCCCCAATGAGACTGTGTTTAGAGATAGAGCTTTTAGGTGGTAATTAAGGCTAAATGAGGTCATCATGGTAGAATTCTAATTTGATAGGATTGGCAGCCTTATAAAAGGAGGAAGGGAGAGAGATCTGTTTCTCTCTCTTTCTCTCTCTCCATGGGCTCACACCAAGGAAAGGCCATGTGAGGACACGGTGAAAAGGTACCTGCAAACTAGGAAGAGGGCTCTCACGAGACACTGAATCGGCTGGTCATTTGATCTTGAACTTCCCAGCCTGCAGAATTGTGAGAAAATAAATTTCTCTTGTTTAAGCCACTCAGTCTATGGCATTTTGCTATGGCAGCCAGAGCCAACTGAGACAGCAGCTAACACCACAAGGTGATGCCACTGGACTTAGCCGGCTTGGTAAGATGACCTGGACCTCCTGGACTTCCAGTCTTTGGACACTTGCTGTTACATTCAGGATTTAAACTCTGTTGTCACTGCTGCCTTGAAAACCTCTACTTCTCCCTGCACCTTGACTGTGATTCCTTGAGATTTAAAGAGCGGTATAAAAGTCCACTAGGCAGGCCTAGGTTACATGCTCTGCATTAGCTGGGAGGGGCAGGCAGAGCAGTAACTGTCCAGCCCAGCTTCCGTAATGTTAGGAGAGACCGTGTCTTTACTTTCATCTATTTTGGTATACTCTCCTCCAAAGGAGGGTATTTGGATGCTGAGCAGTCAAAAAAAATTATATTTAAAAAATGCCCACTCTGGTGTGAGAATAATACAGGGGAGATAAAGAGAAAAAAAATCTTTTAATATATTTTTATCTTTTTGTCCTTTTTTAATAGATTTGGGGGGGTAATTAAGTTTATTTATTTGTTTGTTTATTTTTATGGAGGTACTAGGGATTAAACCTACTGGGGATGTGAAGCATGTACTCTACCACTGAGTTATACTCTCCCTTCTAAGAAGAAATATTTTATGTATTATGTGCCCAGCACACTCAGCATCATTGCACTTGTAGTTTTCCTACAGAATTCACTCAACCTACAAATCAGAGGAGCAAAGAAGAGAATGTAGCTCTTTTATTTTGTCTTCAGTTGCCTCTAATACTACCGGCTTTTAGGGGAAGATGGAGAAAAGTGCAATGTCTTACTTAAATAGTCTAAGTTGATATGTTCAGTTAAAATTGAATGGAAATGCTCAAACCTCATAGAACCTCTTTCTTACCTGCTGTTCTCCCTAAGATCATGGCTAAGCTGTGGAGGGGAGAGAGATGAGGGTTACATGATCTCATGACCTTGGTGAATGGGGAGGGATGAGAGGGACTCTTGCTTTAAGCCAGGCCTTGACAGGATGCTGGCTGACATCTGCTGCTCTCTGACCTGAGCTCTGTCCACCTGCACAACGACATCCAGGGCTACCGCATGGAGCCGGTGACGTTGTGTCTGTTCTTTTGATGTGGCAATGTGCCCAGAGAGCCTGGGCCATTTTGCTCTTGATGGCTTGGTCTTTTCTTTGCTTTCAGTGTCTCCAGAATTTGAGTCAATGCTCTATCCAACCCCTGGACTAGAAGTCCATCTCCAGCCCATGCCGTGTAGTCCTTTTACCCACCACAGCAGACCCCGTGGCAGACTGGCTCTCAGTTTGGTGTCCATGCCTCAGATGATCTGATGGAGGCTCAGGAGCTCTCACCAGGTCTTCTCTCTGTCTTATCATGCCGACCACCCGCAATGAGGCTGGATTGCCTTGTGGTGAATGCGACCTGTTGCATAATGGTCTCCTTCTACACCCCCAAATAAGGAATGTGGTTCAAGGGTCCCTGTGTGCATTTTTCTCCTTGGTTTATTTAACACTCCATCCTTTCCAATGCTTCTCCTCAGAAAGTGGAAATCCAGATATATCTGAAAACTTCTCTCTTCTTTTTCTTCCTACATGCTCCTTTTCTTTACACGTATCTAGAAATAAACTGCTATGTTTAACTTCCCCCATAGATTGGGGGAAGGAGTGGACAGAAGGAGGGATCTTTATGTTTTCCGATATTCTAAATGGTAAGAAAAAGAAATTTAGAATGTCTCTTCTCCCTCAATTAATTCTGACTCTCATCTTACTGTCAGGTTCCAACATCCTTTTTTTTTTTTTTTTTTTTGATAAGAGAGCTGAATTTTACCTTAGCCATTGTATTTTCATTCTTCTGCATCAGATTCTGATCTTTCTGTTAACAAATGAATGCCTTAGGTAGACTAGAGTGAAGATTATTATGTTCAGAAAGAAAAACAGAAAAGAGCATTAATACTTTTTCAATATAGCTTCCACTGCACATCAAAATGAAGAGGCTATTGTTTCTCTGCATCACTCTTGATCAACAATAGAGTTAAGAAATATCAGGATTAAAAAACATTATAGTGTATAACAAACTTTTTATTCCCTGGAGAAAAGCAATTGATATGCTGACTATATTCAAACCTAAGGACATCCTCAAAACAATGGAGGTCATGCTGGAAAGCAATTAAGAAGCAACTGATAGATGCATTTCATATATAAGCTAAATCATAGGCCAGCTAGTGCACTAGACAGAACCAGGGAAACTGACAATTAAGAAGAGCCTTCCTGGGATCAGACAAATCTAAAAAGCTGAGCTTAAAAACTATCCGTGTAAAGGAGCCTGCATTTAATCGGATCAGATTTGTATACCAGGGCATTGTTGACAACAATAGAGCAATCGGCCAGCAATTAGTGGAACTTAACAGCTAGGTGTGGTCAAGGACAGGGACGGTTAAAGGGACTGCGAAAGACTATCATCCCAAAATGACTGTAAATACCGGTCTGTACCATCTGAGGAGTAATATCAGAGGTTTAGCACTATGAGGTGAGAGGGGAGAATAGACTTCTCCAAAATAATCCAGTCACTAAACAAATGAATATGCAAATAACAGTAACCAACCCCTAGGCAAGGGAAAGGAGATCAACCAGTACCCAGAGTTATCGCTGCAATGTATTATCAAAAATAGCCAGTTTCTGACAACAACAACAAAATGTGACATATACAGAGAAACTGGAAAGTCTGACAGGGAGAAAACCAGGCAAAAGAAACTACCTGTGAAAACAGATAAAAACTTTAAAGTAGTAACATCTATATGCTTATTTATATCTGGATCTCTCTCTCTCTCTCTCTCTCTCTCTCTCTCTCTCTCTCTCTCTCTCTATATATATATATATATATATATATATATATATATATATATATATATGTATAGAGAAAGCGTGCACACAAGTGAACAAGAAAGATTTTTTTCCAAAGAACTACAGGAAACTGCTTAAAGTAAATGAAAGTATGAGTACAATATTTCATTAAATGGGGAATATCAATAAAGACATAGAAATTATTCAAAAGAAAAGAAAAAAAACAAAAGTAAATTCTGGATTTGGAAAGTACAAAAACTGAAAAGAAAAATTCATTAAAGGGCACAACAGCATAAAGGAAAATGAAGAGATCCTCGGAGGATATGGGATGCCATTAGATGATTCAGCATACACATAATGGGAGTGCCAGGATTGGTGAGAGAGAAAGGAGTAGAAAAAATATTTTAAGAAATAATGGTTGAAAACTGCTCAAACTTGATGAAAAATTTAATCTACAAACCCAAGAGTCTCAACAAACTCCAAGTGGGATAAATGTAAAGCATTCTAAAAAAGACAGGTTATAGTATAAATACTGAAAGCAGAAAAGTGAAAAATAAATGTTCACTTACAGGGGAACCCAGTAAGATTAACAGCTGACTTCTCATCAGAAACAGTGGCAACCAGAAGACAGTGAGATAACACATTTAAAGTTCTCAAAAACTGTCAACCAATAAATGTGAAGTTAGTATAATATTCCTGGCCTCTTGCCACCCTTTAACTCTTTCCACCCTACCTCCCAGCCTCCATCCTTAGAGGAAGTACAGTGACTTGTTTCAAGCCAGCTCCACTCTTTTCTTGGGGGGGTGAGCATTCCTATAGCATACAAGTTACCTTCTACTCCTCCATTTATCATACTCAAGTCACACTTAATTGAGGAGGCCTGTAAGGTCTGGTCTTACATGTAAATCTGCCTAATTCAGGAAATCAATCATCAGGTCCATTTGGCTTTCTCAGTAAGCTACTTTCTCACTCAGTCTTTATCAATGATGAAAGTGTTACTTTGGCCTTGCTCCATTTTTATCTTTGCCTTAGTTCTCATTTGGATGCAATTTATTTGTTCCTCAAAGAAGCTCAACAAATATTAGGAAACCATGGCAAGAGATCAGTTCTGGAGAGATTAAAGTACTGAAAATGATATTAATGACTGTAAGTAGTTAGGCAAAAAACAGTAACTGATGTCAAGGGAAGAGGTTTACATTGTAGCTGTGAGAAATAAGCTTATTTACAGAAATGGATTTCAAGATCAGAGTGGAACTAATAATAAAGTCAGCATAATGTTGGGCCCTTTTAATTCTCCGTAAGTGTGTGTCAGTGCTGGACCAGTGTGTGGCAGGACTAACCATACAAATTAGAAAGTGGTTTGTGAGGGCAGGGATTCAGGGAGGTTGTTACACTTGATAACTTGTTAAAACAAACAAACAAATAAACAACAACAACAAAAACTCTGATCACTGTTATCACACAGTCCTAATGTAGAATAAGATTTCCTGTAAGGTTGCCAGCACAGGATTCCAGTTTTGATAACAAGTCAGATGATTTTGTGGCAGGAAAACGTGTATCTGATGGAGAAACTTTCCTTTTCATAAAATGAGGTCATTTTTGGATTGTGGGAGAATAGTTGATCTCATTGTAGATCCCAAAACTTGTAGCATGAAACTGGCTCCCTCGTGGTCAGTACGGCAAGTGGCTGTTTTCACTGTGAGTGTGGCATGCTGCAGGCTCAGGAGACGGCTGACACTGTTCCTCGTTTTCTGGCACTGGGAAGAAAGATTGAGTTGATGGCTCAAAGAAATTGAGAATAAGTTTTAATCTTCTCTACCTGATTGTTCTCTGGTGTCATTTGGCAGTCCCTGGCAGCCCATTCACACTTCCTGCTGAAGTAAGCAGCTGGGCACAGGCGTGTGGTCGTGTATGCATGGTACACTGGATAAAATTAGTTCCAGGACAAGAAGCAAAACATGATGAAATGTATATGAACATGATGAAGTGTGTATGTTTGTAATTTATTAACTCTTCGCAGAGGGTTGGATTTGTTTTGTGCATCACTGATCTCATACTTCCCATTGGTTCCATACATGCTCTGGCTGCGGGCACCCACATTCGCATGTGTTTTCCTATCTTCAGGAATACCATCTAAAAATTTCCCTCCATTCCTATTTTCTCCATGGTAGCCTCTACTTACAAAACCATCATCCTTCTCTTGAACAACCATTTTGATTTGTTTAGACATCACAAAAGTCCTATCTCCTTTTAGCCCTTTCTTTTCAACAATGTTATGAAGATAAAATGAGAAAATAATTGGAAAATGTCTTTCCTTAAACTATTATTTCAATGATAGAGATTGATTTTGCTGCTGGAGGCCTAAGGAAATATATATGTGATCCCAGTTTTCCCCTCCTAAAATGGATCAGGACTGTGTTCTTGCCAAAATTGGTTGGGGGAGTGTTCTTAGTAATGATGAGTTTTGGGATGTGCCTATTTTCGCAAGAAAAAGAGGACAAAGAGAGATTCCATATTTCTTAAAGCACCTGGATAGAGCATTTGAGCAGCTGTTTCCTTCCCTCCTCAGTTCACGCACAGTGGTAACCTCAGCAGAGTGATTTAGCAGAACTAAATAGTGTCCCAGTCATCGCCAGGTGCTCCAGAAAAGCAGTAATTTTGGCTGCTGGAGGAATTCTTGGGTGGGCTGGTGGTGACCCATCTTGCAGCAACCATTACTTGAAGTGTCAGCCTAGGTAAATTTATTTTTATCTGGGTTCATTTTATCTTATTTTGTTTTGATGTAACCCAAATCTTGAGATGCACATGTTATGTTGAGCGTTAATTTAGTGAGGTATGGTGGAACTTAAAGAGGAGGGAAAAAATGTTCCTTGCCTCTCTTACAGAGACAGCACACTGAGGGAAAAGGACTTTTCCCCTTCCTCTAGTTTGGTAATCTTCAGCTTGGCATATTTGGGTAAGAAAATGAAAGGTTTGCCTACATAGTTGAAATCTCTCGTCACATTATATCATCTGAAGCCTATTTGTACATTGGAATCATTTTATTTGGTTTTGGTTAGACATAAAAGTGTTCTGTGGTCTCTTTTGTTTTTTTCAAGGTCTTCTAGCTTTTGGAAAATTGAGTGATTTCATCCCTGTCCGGGTTTCCTAGTGAAGTCTTGTATTTTTACTCAAATTACTTGATCAATTAGTTATGTCAGTTTCCCAAAATGTGCCTTTTTATTAATAGCACCTTTTATCAACTCATTGGAATTAGACTTTGCAACCAGGGTCTGAAGCTGGCAACATCTTGCAATAATTTATAAATATTACTTAAAAAAATAGCTCACAATGGCTCATTCGTGAACTTTCTGGATGTGTCCCTGTGTGAGAAATTGCATTTGTATTATTATTAGTTCTGACAAACTGGATTAGGTCTTGGCTATTGTTGTGTGGTTCTGTCTGCCCTCAAATCGACCGAGAGACACAGCGTTTTTAATGAATTTAATTAAAACTGCATGCGGTTTATAGAGTTGCTTCTAGCCAGTATGCCATTCTTCTTGACTGAATGAAGTTTCTGCTAATGTGTAATGATGTCTTATATGAGAGATATTTGAAACTGCTTCATAGTTGCCCCAAGGCAGTTTCTGTGGAATGACATGGTGATGAAATATTAAAATTAGGGGGAAAAAATCCTTCTACTAAAGTGAGTCATGTTTACACTAACTAATATATGCATAAATGTGTTAAATATATCTGTTGAAGCTGTGGGAGACATGGGTTGTATTTCAACACCACCAGTATGTTGGCAGTGAAAGATTTTTTAAGAAATTCAAATCTGGCAACACTTTGGAAGATCTGCTATATGTATTATTCTTTGAAGTATTAAAAAAAATAGGCCATTATGGAATTTCCTCTTGAAATTTAGTTCATTTGGCCAAGTGGTTTCAGTGATTCCCCACTAACAAACAAAAAATATATAAAGATGGTTCTCAGAATCAATTTTAAACATAGTTTTGGAAGATTTTCAATGATAGAACTTAATGTCCTTTTAAAATATAAAGACGTTTGCATTCTTAATATTTTAAAAGAATGAATTGTTTAGTAAAGACCTTTGTGGAGGGGAGGTCAATGAAGCCCTCTGATTGTGAATTGACTCAAATTCTGATTCTGGAAATTGATTTTTGATGATAATGATAAGAGAAGTAATACGCATCTTGACCCATTTCCCCCTATATTTAGTCTTTTAAAATGGCAAAACACTACTGAGGAATGCAGTCTTTTATATTATCTCTATTAAATACATAATTAAATATCTTAACAATTTTGTAGAACCCAGCAGGGGCCTCAGTTAGAAGACTTTGTAAAATTGTAGAGAGGAAGTGGTTCCATGACCATGGCAACTGGGACTGTGATTTCTTGAGAAGTCAGTGAAATATTCAATAGGCATAAACAATGAAGTAAAAGGATAATAGAGGCAAAAACAGTGTGCAGGCTGCATATACAGCACTGTCCTCTGTTACTTCTCTGAGCCTCAGTTTTTTTTTTTAAGTAAAGAAACCTCATAGGGTTGTAGTGAAGATCAAATGTAATTCCTGTAAAAATAAAATTCTGTGCAAAATGCTTAATATGAAACTTTTAATAGGAAACTTTTAATCAATATACATAAATTTTAGCTTATAATTACTATTTGCACATGTTCTAAATAGATATCTTAATATTTCCATGAAATATTTCACATACTGATTCAGAATCACCAAATAGTCTTTCACGTCTAGAACCCCTTTATTTTCTCTAGATCTGAATGGCACACTATGTTAGAATTTTTATTTTGAGACATAAACCAGGTCTTAACTTCTTAAAACTAGAATCATTTTGGGTAGCCATATCTCTTCCAAAACTGTCATTGAGCAATAAGAAGGAAGACATTTAAAATGTTTATTCTTTGCACTTCATTTTTTGTCCCCTAACTTTGGGAGATGAGAATAATTTCCCTGCAGAAAGATGAGCTATCAAAGGTCATGTTATGAATCCTACTTTTAAGATTTGGGTGATACTACTAATAGCACCTACAATTTATTGAGCTTCTATAATTTGCTAAGTGTGACATGCTAGCCACATATTTTCTTTACCATCCTCACTCTTCTGCCAGACAGATTACAATATTCTACGTTTTACAAAGAAACTAAGATTCAGAGAGCTTAACTCGCAGACAGGTAACCAAGTCAGGATTCACATTCTGCTCTCCCTAACTGTAAGCTTCTTTCCATATCACTCTGCCTCAAGCCAGGTAGCCTCTTTTCCTTGGGAAGAAAACATATTTTTTAAAGCATTTTCAGGCTTGTCTTATTTCAACCAGCTATGCTGCTTGACTGACTGTACCAACCCTTGCCAACGAGGCAACGTAGGAAAAAAAAAGGTTGAGGAAACTCCAGACAATCAAGGCATAATAGGCAAAAAGATACCTCAGTTTCACTGAAGAACATATGGAAGAAAGCAGCAATAATCACAAAGAACAAGTGGGAAACGTGCCCTTTATGAGTGATGGTATTCTGTTTCCATGGAAACTAGACATGGCAGGGAGAGTCAGTGCCCATTTCTGTTTGTGTTGAATATATATGACAGGGCAGCTTTCAGCAAAACATAATTCAAAAAGACAGCTCTGATCATGTCACCCCCCCAAAGCCCCCATCCCCACACCTAAAAACTTTCCATGACTTCTGGCTACATGCAAGACTGTGTGTGAACATGGGAGCCCTCCAGGGAATGACACTAACCTACTTAGTCTCATCTCCCACCCTCCACAGCTCAGTGTCTATGCTCTGGCCCAGTCCAGTGGTTCCTAACCATGGCTGCATGTTAGAATCACATGGCGGAGCTTTAAAAATATACAGATGTCTGGGCTTTACCCCCCAGGAATTCTTATTTAATTGGTCTGGGGTGGGGTCTTTAAATTTCTGCAGGTAATAAAATTGCACAGCTGGGGTTAAGGATCGCGGCTCTAATCAGAGGAGATTCTGAAAACTGTTTAAGTCTCCTGACTCTTTTACTGAAGTCCTTCCCTTCTCCTGAAATATCCTTTCTCAAACTCTTTCAACTCCTCTGATGAGCTACCTCTTTTAAATTCTTCCCAGCCAGTAAGTCCCTTCTCTAATGCCTTGAAGCTTTTCTTGCTGCCCCCATCCTTTAGTAGAATGTCATCTCTCATTTATAAACTGTTCTTGTGCCCCTGTGATAGCGTCTGTATCTCCTCTATCACAGCCTCCTATCACCCTTCCTCGTGAGCAAGAATTACGCTTTACTGATATTTTTGTATGCTGAAGTCTCAATAAAAAATTAAATATGTATATTTCAAATATTGCAGAAAAAACTTTACACAGATCCTTGGAGAAAAGGGTGAATATCATGCTCCCATTTCTGATGATGTCTGTATTGAATCTAAGACTAGACTCAAGGTCTATCCCATAACAATGAGAGTTTTATTTTAGGGCCTGTGAGCCCCCTGATGTTGTATTTAGAATGGTGTATGGGCCTGGTGCATTATTCTCAGGAAAGGTTCCATGGTTTTAATCAGAGCATCAAAGGTATCCATCTATGATCCATTGACTTGTTAAGAGCTACTAGAGAATAAATCTTCCTAACTCAAGATGCAGTGATGACAGTGGTCCTGTTTGCTGTTCACTAACGTTTCATTGCTCTTTCTGCCATGCCAGCATAGCTTTAGCATACCCAGCTCCGTTTAGGTTGAATACCTTCCTGGAAATATCATTAGTCTAAAGACTAGCAAAGCATAGCATCTGTCATTCGGATGATTAAATATTTTTTAAATAAAAATAAAGTCATATAAAGGTGTTTTGGTTATTGATCTGAAAAGGTGTGAATTCCTAGCTTGACTAGATGATAAAACAATAGTGGCTCTGCCTTTGTCCTCCAGTAACTCACAGGAGAAAAGTGCTCATGTGCATGGATGAGTGAATGAGTGTGTGTGTGTGTGTGTGTGTGTGTTTCGTATGAGTGCTTTGCCAAAATACAATTTTTCTTGGACAAAACTTGCCAAAGACCTGGTTGTCTGCAAAAGGAATAAAATTCACTTCCATGGGCCACGTCTGAGTTTCTTATGTTTCATTATTTGCTGCTGAAATATTTAGGACTAAAACAACAACAATCAAAACATGACTTAGTAGCTGTTAGAAGTAATTTTTCTATTCCTGGGCACGAAATAGCTAGAAAAGCATCTGTCTTCTCAATTGAACTGATTTGTAATTCTAGAATGTAAGAGGAAAAAAGCTGGAAGGACCTCCACTTAAATCTGTAATTTTGGTAATTCTGAGGTAATATGATGTAAGGAATTTTTATCGATGCTTAGTTCAGCATGGGAGATCTCCTTTCAAGGAATGAGAAATGCTTGGGAGAAGTAGTTGGAGGGAGCTGCAGTTGGCGTTTGACCTGAATAAATAGAAACAGAACATGAGAGACAGTAACTAGTGAACCTTGTAGAAATTAATAAGCTAAAGATATGGGTTAGCACTATGTATATAATCACGTGTATTTTATATATATATACCTCAAGATAATTGCCAAGAATGAACTGGGCTTAATCAAGTTAAGTACAGATGTGCCTTCCTATGAAAAAAGACAACATTAAAATTCAGAATTTCCAAAATCCAAAATCAGCAGGTGATTATTCTTGTTTTAAAAGGGATCTTTACTTTATTTTAAAAAATCTACCACAGTATTCCATTCAAAATACCTCTTATAGAATGTTTAAATTGTCATTTGGTTAATTCCAGTGGCTCTCAGACTTTAGCATCAGGATCACCTGAAGGGCATGTTAAACCACTGTTTGCTCAGCCTTACCCCCTTCAGAATTTCTGACTCAGAAGGTTTGAGATGTGTTCCCCAAATTTGCATCCCTAATAAGTTCTCTGGTGAAGGTGATTCTGCTAGATTGAGAACTTCTTGTTTATTAAAATTCCACCTGAACATAGCTTTAAGAAACAAACTGTAATGTAATAGAAGGTGCACCTGCCAAGGATTTTTTCATGGGTTCTAGGGGTGAAATTGTATCACCCCCAAAATTCAGATGTTGAAGTTGCCTAACCCCCAGGACCTCAGAATGTAACTGTATTTGGAGAGAAGGTCTTTAAAGAGCTAGTTAACTTAAAATGAGGTCACTGGGGTGACCCTAATTCAACAAGACTTAGTGTACGTATAAGATGAAATTTGGACACAGACACACACAGAAGGGATACTATGTGAAGACGCTGGGAGAAGATGGGTATTCACAGGCCAAGAACAGAGGCCTCCTCAGGAAAAACTAACCCAGCCAACACCCTGACCTTGGACTTCCAGCCTCCAGAACTGTGAGGAAACACATTTCTGTGGTCAAGCCACTCAGTCCATGGTGCTCTGATACGGCATCCCTGGCAAACTAACACAGATGGTGGGCTTTGAAAGGAGGCAGCTGTTAGAAAGCTTATTTTGCTATTCTGTAATTGGTCTAAGGAAGAATTGAAAGCAGTAGTAAAGTAAGAGAAGCAAACAGAAATGCAGTCTTGAAAGTTCTTAAGTTTGTTTCACCTTTTCTTTGCATCCTAATACTTCTTTATATACTTTGGCACAATGAGCTTTGAAAAGGGAAGATTAGAAAATAACTTCCTTGTTTTGGCTACTGAACCCTAACATGTTTTAGAACTGTCTCGTTGCAGGCTAACTTCCAAACGTAACTTTATCCATCCTTGAGGGCTATGACACTGAGAAGTCAGAGGACAAATTCGCCTATTTTATGAAAATAATTGGAGAACTATACATAAAGGAGTGTGTTAATTAGTATTTTCAGAATGGGCTTGTGACACAAGAAAGTCGTCTTCATATATTTCTTGATCCTTTTTCCTGTTTTTTTTAATAATTAAAAGGGAAGGATTAATTAATTAGAAAGGAAGGATGAGCAAAGTACATGAGGTCCGTTTAGGAGAAATATCAGTGATCCTGGATGAAAGGATCCTTTGGGTGGTCATACAATTTGGTTCGTAAATGGCTAGTCCTTTTAGGATTTTAAAAATGACAAATAGGAAACATCACTCCTGATAATTCCCTGAAAGTTCAACGTGGTAAGAAATGTTGCCTGGGCTTTAGAGTCTCATAAATTAGCTTAGCTGAGAGAATATGAGCCTTACTCCTGTTTCTACTCAGTGTCCATCACATTGCTGGCACTCCATGAATGTCAACCACCAAGCATACAGATTTAGCTATCAAAGACTGCTGATAGTGCAAAACCTAGAGATCTAGGAAATAACCGAAGAATAGCACAGCCAGACTCAAAGGATTTGTTTCTTTGACCTGCCAAAGCTAGTGATGTCAATGGAGAATATAGTTAATATAGACAGACATCAAACAAAGCCAAGTGGCAAGAACAGGAAACAGAAATATTAAATGAAACAGCAATGTGCTGACTGGGTTGGGACTTGGAGAATTGGGTTTGGAATCTCTTGAAGCAGTCTGCTCTGTGATAGGTTGAAATAAAGATTTTTGAAGTGAAATGAAAATTTATTTGGTCCCTCTGTGGATAACCATTTCCCAGGCAATATAGAATGTCTGATGTAGCCTTGGGTTTTGTCTTCTGCTGCTGCATATGAAGAAATTTGCTATTTAACATGTTGGTATTATACTACTATCACATGATATTGTAATTACCTGCCTGTCCCTTATCCATCTAGAAACAGCATCCTTGGAGACCCCAAATTTTTAGCACTACAAGCTTAGGCGTACAAGTATGTGTCTTCTTCTCAACCTAGTTAGTGACCATCCCTTCAGAGACTTCTCGAGGTAATAATAAGAGTCCTTTCTTATTCCAGTTTTGACTTGAGGGATTCATAATGAAATCAGGTCTGGCTGGTCCTGGAGAAGGAGTCCAAGTTCAGGGTCCACTAGATAGGGAGGCCAGAGAAACCGTCTTCTCCAGGCTCCCCTTTGTAGAGCAGTTATTTGCGAGAAGAGCCAGCAGGAGGCACTAAGTCTCTGCAGTCCTGGCTGGTGCACTAATTATAGGGGGAGCTGGACGCCGCAGAGAAACTGGGGCTGGCAGCAGTTCGCTAACTGGAGAGGGCTGCTTTCTCAGGCAGTTCCAGACACAGCATATATGGGATTTCTATGGGACTGGAACAGGAAGACCATTTGCTAAGAATTGCCCAGTGGAGAGCCTGAGCCCCTAAGCTAGAGTCAGTTTAGCTAAAAGTGAGGTCTTCATGGAGGAATGTACCAAGCTTGAGAACATCGTAAACATCACAGCAAAATACGAGGCTAGGAAGTAAACTGGAAAGGATTGTTGATATCAGCATTAATAACAGGAAGTATGATATTATCTCATGTCTGTTACATACTTGCTGTATGTCAACTCTTATGCCGAGCACTTCAAATCCAATGTTTCATTTAATCCACTCAGCATCCTAATGACTTAAATACTGTTATTATTCCCACGTTCAAAAGAGAGAACTGACAAAGACAAAGCAAGAAATTTGCCTGAAGTTACACAGCCACTGAAAACTTGGAACTGGGTTCAGCTCAGTCTGAATCAGAATCTTATACTTTTTTCCACTAAATCATGTGGCCTGTAAACAAACACAGGAATGGCCAGTGAGAAATCAGAAAGCAAGCTGCTTATTATTTTACAGTGTTGCTATATTTTGTAGGAACTACCAAAGGCTGTAAGTTACTCATACCCACCCTCCAGGAGCCTAGAGTGTCAATCCGTGATCTTTCTCATCAATTCTGTTTGTTCTATTTTGCCTCATACAAAAGCCAAAAAAAGTAAAACCTGCTTTCTTTGTATCCCACTGAAGGGCTTATTTTACAATTTCTAAAACCTGACACACGTCAAATGTTAGTAAATACTACTGCATGTACTGACTGTGTTGGTGTAACATACTTAGAATAGTGAAAATTACTTAGAAGTTAGATTTTATAATACGTATTTGATGCTATTGCTTCTAACTTGTAAGACCAGCATGGAAAATTTTCCATTTCATCCATAGAGGTTGATAAACCAGGACTTCATCAGTTAGAAAGGGAAGAATATGCTGGAGTCCTTGAAATTTTAGGAAAAAGGGGAGCCTTTAATTGGGTGAGGAAAAGTAGAATTTGAGTTATAACCTCTTCCATGAGCTGTTTATGAGCACACAGTCATTAACATCTATCCCCAGGTTCCTAAGCAGGAAGCAGGAAAGGCAACAAACCAGAGAAAGTTCTGAGCCCCCTTTGAACTTTATAGAGAGCACTTTATAAATCCTAGGAAAATGAATTTATGCTATAATTTGTCTAGAGTGACTGAGTTAAAACTCTTTTGAAGATAGAGCCTGTTCGATATACTGTGTAGAAAGTCCCCCCTCCCCCTTCCACGACAAGCTGTATGGACCGCTCTGTGTTGACTTGTTTGTTGTCCATGATTTCTTCTCGACATCCTTTCTTTTGGGCCTAGACTAAAAGTATTAAGAAATACACTATAGAGGGAAAAGAGACCCAAAGGGACGGACAGAAGAATCTAGCCCTCTGTCATGAAATGAAATGGGAACTCATCCCTAAGTGTTGATGAAGCATGATTTTAATTAGCTGTGGACAGTTGTGACTTAATTGTCAGGAGGATCTGCTTCCTGTGCAGGGGAATATATTTGTATGTATTCTTTTATTTTTTAATGCATTCCAAACCCTTACAGTTGAGTTGATTTTTTCCCCCTGTAATAATGATATGCTTTCAGTAGCGTGTCATTTTCTTTACCCTTGTAGAGAGATAACATGCAATTAGGCAGTGATGTCAGCCTGTAACATTTTGGTGTAAAATTTTGGTCACACCAAAATACCAGGCTCCTTAACAAAGCTGGCAGACACGTCTTTTGGCAGCAGCTGCTCGCCATGTGATTTAAAACTTCCTGTCACTATAATTGATGTGTTTTTATTCTTTCCATTTCCTGAAGCCTGATCAGAATTAAAATTGCTGTTGGAATTTCCTGTCAAAGCAACTCATTTATTCGCTGAGTTCTGCACTTTGGCCATCGCCTTCAGCAACAGTCAGGTGGAGATTGCTGGGAATTATCCTCTCCGCGCAGGTTTGATGGCCGTGCACACATCTGCGAATGTACACAGATTGTCTGTCATGTGGTAAACTTGTCCTATTGAAAACTCCGCATGCACAACGTTAATGATTTGAATATCAGACTTGGCCACCTGCTGGGGACTCTGGATTTTGTGTTAATTTAGGATGACTCACAGAGTTTTCAACTGATGGTCTCACTGTTGAATTTGGATTCTTGTTCCAAGACTCTGTTATATTTCTGATCTGTCCCTGGTTTAGATAAGATGACTAAAATTTAAAAAAAAATTTTCCTGAGCCCACTTCTCTATCTTTGCTGTGCCTCATGAGCTATTTACATATAGCATCTTGGGGTGATTGAGTATGAAGGATGAGTGGTTCTGTACTATACCCTAGTAGACACTTGCTCACAGATCTGTGGACTAAGACAGCTACAAAAATTCAAGGTGTGAGTAACATAGTAGGCTGTGGAAGAAAGCACATTGTGCTTTCTTATTGTTTTGCTTTATATCTGAAAGGAAAATTCAAAAAATTCTGCTTTTTCAAAGGAAAGAAACCCTGACTTGCCTCAGTCTGAGATTACATAGAAGGAATTATTTATTTACTAATTTGTGGGTTTATCTTCTTTTGAAAAGGACTACTTTTAGATTGAGGCAGGTAAATGGGAAAAACTTTTATGTAATTAAAGAAGAGATTGATTAAACTCAATGCCTTGAACAATTGGGACAGTTTTTCTTATCCTAGTGACTAGGTCCTAAGATTTCTTCCTGGAAATAGAAATCTCTTTTTAAAAAATACTCCTTTTTGAAAATAATCTAGCTACAAATATGTATTTTTTGTCCTCAAGTAAATGTAGTCTTTTTTTTTAACTTTTTTTATTGATCTATAATCATTTTACAATGTTGTGTCAAATTCCAGTGTAGAGCACAATTTTTCAGTTATACATGAACATATATATATTCATTGTCACATTTTTTTCTCTGTGAGCTACCGTAAGATCTTGTGTATATTTCCCTGTGCTATACAGTATAATCTTGTTTATCTATTCTACAATTTTAAAATCCCGTCTATCCCTTCCCACCCTCCACCCCCTTGGCAACCACAAGATGGGAATACAAGGTAGTCTTTTAAGTTTGTGATTCTCCAAGCACTTTAAAAATATTTTATCTTCTAAGAATGTAAACTCCACTCCACAAGTCTGACACTTCATTTTTTTCATTGTGTATCTGCATCACTTAGGAAAAGTGCCTTGCAAATTATGGACACTCAATTAATATTCATTAAATAAATGAATTAACTCCTTTAAACTTTTAAACTGTCAAAGTGATGGAGAAGGGACCATGTTGTATCTGGTGTTACAGAGTCCCCAAGCATAGCAACCATTCTCTGAAACAGGGATCCCAACTCAGCTGGTAGGTTAAAATCACCAAGGGAGCTTTAAAAATAATAACTTGATGCCTGGATCCCCCCTTTGGCTATTAAGTTAGAATATTCTATGGATTACTCTTGAGCTAAAATAATGTGAACATCTGATGTCAGCTTCTCCACACACCAGGCACCCTTGAGATTGAATCCTGGGGTTATTCCACTCCAGACTGCTGGGTCTGATCTATCGGTCCTACCAAGCCAGAAATCATTCAGGATGTTTTTAAATTTGTTAATTTGAGGCTCTTAAACAATATGTGAAAAATAAAGATGGGAACAGTAGCTGGTGGGGAGAGCAAAACTGTTCCCTTAGGCATGTTGTGGGATGAGACAACAGACTAATTGAAAAATAACAGGGAAGGCAAGGATGGTTCACAGATCAGTCAATGTGATATACCACATTAACAAAGTGAAGAATAAAAATCATATCACATTTCAATAGATGCAGAAAAAGCACTTGACAAAATTCAGTATCCATTTATGATAAAACTCAACAAAGCAGATACAGAGGCAATGTACCTCAACATAATAAAGACCATATATGACAAACCTAAATTATATGACAAGCCAACATCATACTCAGCAGTGAAAAGCTGAACGCTTTTCCTGTAAAATCAGAAGCAAGACAAAGATGTCCACTCTTGCATTTTTATTCAACATAATATTGGAAGTCCTAGCCAGAGCAGTTAGGCAAGAAAAAAAAATGCATACAAATTGGAAAGGAAGGGGTAAAATGTCACTGTTTTCAAATGACATTATATGTATATATAAAACCCTAAAGACTCCATTTTAAAAGACTCCATTAGTTAGAACTAATAAATTAATATAATAAAGTTGCAGAGTACAAAATCAATACAGAAAAACTGGTTGCATTTCTATATGCTATAACAAACTATCAGAAAGAACAGTTAAGAAAATTATACCCATTTATAATTGCATCAAAAAGTATAAAATACCTAGAAATAAATTTAACCAAGTACATGAAAGACATATATATTGAAAACTGCAAGATATTAATGAAAGAAATTGAAGACACAAATAAATGGATTGGAAGAATTAATATTGTTAAAATGTCCATACTACTCAAAGCAATCTACAGTTTTAGTGCCATCTTTTTCAAAATTCCAATGGCATTTTTCACAGAATTAGAACAAATAATCCTAAAATTTGTATGGAACTACAAAAGACCCTGAACTGCCAAAGTAATATGGAGAAAGAAGAACAAAGCTGGAGACATCACATGCCCTGATTTCAAACTATATTAGAAAACAATCCAAAAAGTATTATATTGGTATAAAACAGACATTATAGATCAGTAGAACAGAATAGGGAGCTCAGAAATAAACTCACACATGTATGGTCAGTTAGAAGAAAGCACAGGCTACAGTAAAGCTCCTTGATACAGGTCTTGGTGATGATTTTTTAAAAACTAATACTAAAAACAAAAGCAACAAAAGCAAAAATAAACAAATAGGACTGCATTATAAAATCTTTTGCACAGCAAAGGAAATCATCCACAAAATGAAAACACAACCTACTGAATAGGAGAAAATATTTGCAAATCATACATCTGATAAGGGGCTAATAGCCAAAATATATAAAGAACTCATACAACTCAATAGCAAAAAAAAAAAAAAAAACAAAACAAAAAAACTGATTAGAAAATGGGCAGATCTGAAGAGACATCTTTCCAAAGAAGACAGACATGTCATGAAAAGATGCTCAACATCATTATTCGTCAGGGAAAGTGCAAATCAAAACCACAATGAGATATCACCTCACACCTGTTAGGATGGCTATTATCAAAAAGACAAGAAATAACAAGTGTTGGTGAGGATATGAAGGAAAGGGAGTCCTTGTGCACTGTTGGTGGGAATGTAAATTGGTGCAGCCATTATGGAAGACAGTATGGAGGTTCCTCAAAAAATTTAAAACGTAACTATCATATGATTCAACAGTTCCACTTCTTGGTATTTATCCAAAGAGAACAAAAACACTAACTCAAAAAGATACATGCACCATGTTCATTGCAGCATTATTTAGAATAGTCAAGATATGGAAACAACCAAAGTGTTCATTGATGGATAAATTGATCAAGAAATCTGAATATTATTCAGCCATAAAAAAGAATGAAATCTTGCCATTCACAACAAAATGGATGGACCTTGAGGGAATTATGCTAAGTGAAATAAGCCAGATAGAGAAAGACAAAAATACAAATACGATATGACCGCTCTTATGAGTGGAATCTAAAAAACAAAAACAAGCAGCCAAAAAAAAAAAAAAGCTCATAGATACAGAGAACAGATTGGTAGTTGCCAAAGGTGGGTCAGGGGGTTGAGAGAAATGGGTGAAGGGGGTCAAAAAGTAAGAAGAAAAAATATTGTTCTTTCTTTTCCTTCTGCAAAATTGATCTCCACCATAAAATATCTTGATGCTCTTTGGCTAGTGTACAATTTATGTTAAATGTCAACAAGAAAAGCTTATAACTAAATTTTCAATTTTTCTGTCAAATATTAATCGTCTTTAAAAACTGACATCTAATAGTCTAAACAAAAACCACTTAAAATTTAAATAACCTGGTAAAAGAAGAACAGATGAAATAACTGACTAGGGGTTAGATGATATCATTACTGGAGATGTGTTCTTGGTATGTGCTTCCATTTACCATCATATTTAAGACATTTCTTCTCCCTTGATAATTCACTTCTGCGAGACTGGGGAAAAAGCTTATTTTGGCCTGATTTTTTTCTATCTGTTTTTATAAAGGTATATTGTAAGAAACACATGGTGTGTTCTTTAAAACCCAATGTAATATATTTTGATGTCCACTACCAATAACCATGGAATATAAGTCATACACATATGCGAAAGTAAACCACAGGTAAGGATAACCTGGCATGTGGAGTTTGTTAGAAATCACTACTTTCATCCAAGGTCCCCAGCATGTTAGAATATTCAGAGCAGGGGGAAGAAAAATTACATCACTAGTGTTTTTCTTAGAGCAAGTTTTGAATATTCTGTTTTTTCAATGAATAACCCCCAGATATTTCTAATTCCTCACTGTTACCTGACTGACTTCTCTTCTACTTCTGTCTCTCGCTCACCTTCTTATTCTTGAAAGTTCTGATTTTAGAGCAGCTGGCAGAAATAGCAGGTAAATAATACAGTTATTATCATGGTAGGGGTTCATCTGTGTTATGTACACAGAATATAGCTGTTTCACAGAGCGCATGATTTTACCCTGACAATGATCTAGAAGGAATATGCGTGTGTATTTCCATTGCCTTCTCTGGCTGCAAGCTTGGGAAGTTCATCCATAGAGGGAGGGCGCCTGAGGCCACGTGGATTGGGAGGTTCATCCTACTTTATTTCAGTAGTTCTCCAGCGCCTGTGTTCAGCATACCACTGGAAAGGAATCCTAGTTTGTGTTTTTCTTCAAATTTCCCTTCCCTTCTAATTCTTGTTTCCTTCTTATGACATTCTGCTGTTCTTTGCCACAAACCATTGCAAAACAACCCATACAAAAATTTTGCCTCCGTCTTGGCTAGGGTGGAAGGCTCTTTGGAAACCACAAAGCCACATCTCCAGGGAACACTAGCTTTATTAATATAATAATCACCATCATCATGGACCAGTTACAATGCACACATTACTTTAGAAAGCAAAATAAGGACAACCTAGAGTTTGCTGGAGAAGCTGCACTTGAGGTTAGATGTGTACAGTTAAATGTGGAGTCAAGCTGAGGTCATCGCTAAGGAGATTTGGAGTTGGAAATCTGTGTGGAAAATGGTTGCCTCATGGAAGCTATCCACTCACCAATAAAACTCATTTTGAATGATATCAGAGCAGGAAAAATACAAGGGTTTTAATCCCAAAACAGACTTGGGCTTTTCTTAAAGCTTTGGTTTATTTGGAAAGGAGGTTCTATGGTATTTAATCTTTGCACCCATCCTCCATTTCTAAAAGAAATCCTAGTTAACATTGAATGAAAAGCTTTACTGGGAAGATATATACCATGTATCTTCCATGGGAATTTCATCATAAACATATAGGGAATGAGCTGTACATTGTTCAAAGAATATCAGTTTATACTTCACTCTAGGTCCCTCCAAAGAAGCTGAATGTATTATTTTCCCCATTCTAAGTTGGTATAAAATATTAAAAATTAAGTCATTAATTTCCTCTCTGGTTGTTTCTTGGATGTAGAGGAGAGAGAAAAAGAAAGAAAGTGGGACAAACAAACTCAGCATCCTTTCTTTTTTAAGCAACCACGTCAGCTTGGATGCCAACGACTGGTGACAAAAGAGCCAGAATAAGTGTGCTGGAGCCTCCGGGAAAGGCAGACTGCTGACATGGCAGCAGCTCCATTTCCAGCTGATTTTAGGTCTAGATAACTATCCCTTTCAGCTTAAATGATGCTCTGCAGTAATTGACTGATGCCCACTTGGGTTGGAGCAGAGTTCCTTTGGAACCTGTTCAGACCAACTTTGACTGCCTGTGGAGTGCTGGCCGAGATCAGACCGGTTTCCTGGAGCCTGAGGTATTAAACAGGCTGTTGTCAAAGGGACAGAGTTCTCTGAATGTTTAGCAGAATGTATGGCTGCATCTGTTTGCTGTTTTAAAGAATAATAACATTTGCCATATTAAAGAATAATAGCAAATGAGTGGGAGCTCTGCTGTCTAATCTTCAGGCTGGAGCAGGATGTGCACAAAACATCACTTCTAACAGCCGGTCGGTTCAGCAGGTCATTTCATTTTAAGAATTGTTTGTACTCTTTTCCAGCCACCTCCAACCGCTCATCAAACAGTTGCTCTTGAGCTGTTTTCATTAGGTTGCCTTTATAGGGACCTTAAATCCCCCTTTTAATATGAAGCTGGGTTTAATTGACAAAAGACACCATTTTCAAGATACTCCATTCTCTGCAACAAAGTTGCTTACTGATTGTGCTATTGATGGAGGCTGAGGAATCTGGATAAATGGTTGAATGAAGCCTTACATGGTTAGATGAGGGCCCCCACCTGTGTAAGGGTTGGTTAAACACCTGGATAATTTGGGCTAAGAGACTAGTCATTTTTTTCATTCTGAATTTATACCAGAAGTTACTTCCATATAGACCTGGCCTCTGAACAAGAACTGATTTCCCTGGTGAGCATTTAGGAGAGTAAGAAGTGAGATCCCAGGCTGATTCTTCAGCTCTGGTGGACCAGTGCATGTAATGGCCTGGTTCCCTGAAGCCACACAAGCTGCCAGGTGGCTTGTTTAGAATAAGCAGTGAAACCTTTTGTTTCTTTAGCTGCTATCTGCAAATATTGGTATTCAAAAGTGGCCCTAAAGTGACCAAGGAAAGTTGGTGAAATTCAGGTGGCTGCCTTGTACCTTTCCCCCAAAATGACTGTGTTTAGAGTGTGAGTCTAGGGGATAATTGCATGCTGACTTCTTACTCTCTCACAGAATATTTTTCTGCCATTGAGAAGAACTGAAATGGTTAGCATGTAGAAAAATACATGGAATATTAAACTAAAATATGTCTGTCTAGGGATCCATTTAGTTCCCCTCAAATAGCTCCTTTCTTTGTGAATGCCAGCATGTTTATATATATTTTAAATGCCCCATTTGCTACACTGGTTTTAGCTTCTTGTTAGCATCACTTCTTGTTAACATGATGTTCTACAGCAGGAGGCAGCTGGAGAAATGAAACATGTGTTGAAGAATTTATGCAGTGTCCTTAGTTCCTTTCATTAAGAGAACCAAGACTAATAGGTGCATATTATAAGTTTGGTGGGTTAAGCAATATGTTTTAGCTATACTTGACAGACATCTTATTTACATTTATATTATATATTGGGGAGACCATAGCATTTTAAAAAACATGGCATTTAAGAAGTAATATTTATACTGTGCCTCCATGCAAGGGAAACTTAGTCATCTAAAAACATGATATGCTTTAAATCCACTTGTCTCCTCCTCCTCCTGAGGAAATATTCCAAGTGATTTCTCCCCAAAGTAGGTAGTTCAACATGTTCTTTATTCAGGCGATTAGAATTACTGCCAAGGAAAAACCCAGCTGCATGCCCTCAGTTTATTAAAACAATGGGCTGTCTTATTTCAGTTTGGTTGAATTCATATGTGAAAACTTTAGCCTGCCATTCCTCCACAGAGAACAGTATGAAAGCTATCTTTCTAGTTTGTTCGGTATTTTTGTTTATAAAAAAACGCTGACTGTTTCCAGGCTGACTTGGGTACCTTCATTAATGTTGTGAGCATTGTGAAATTGTTAATAGGCATGAGATAGCCCAATGGTGCAGTCACATTTGTAATACACAAAATTAAAATATTCCACAGCCCTGTCTTGGTAGCAAGGATTCTTTGCTACCTTTACCCTCACTGAGAAGAACCTTGAGGTATGGGACAGTTTAATTAATAGTTAGTGTTTGGGTAGTAAGTATATTGAAGGGGAGGGGGAGAAGAACATACCTACCTTCTCCTATTTTTCACATTTTTTGATCTTAGGTAAAACTTTACCTCTTCGAAGGGCTTTGCCCTGTTTTACCTTGATGCTGCAAACCTGTATGGAAAAGTCTTCCTTTTGTAGAGTGAGGCACCCTGTATTTTCTGAAGCATTCTTACATTTCTCCAGCAGAGAGTAGCAAGGCTAGGCATGCCTGGTTCTAGCTGGGGAGTAACCCATGCCAAGGGCTGGAAGCCAGATGAAGTGAAGATGAAGACACAGAGCTGTGATAAAAGGTGGAACCACACACGAGGAGGCAGCCGAGAGGAGAGACTTTTAAGTGTTGCAACCCATGGAAAACCGGCTTTCATGGGATTATTTGTCAGAACAAGAAATGATACATTATCATTTCATTCTCACCGCAATTCACAGTGTATTGAATGCTTCCCTTTTACCGACCTTGTTCAGTGTTTTGTATCCCTTATTTAATTTTATCTTTACAACTCTGTGAGGTAAGGCTGATAGATCAGGAACCTGAAGCTTAATGAGATTGCACAGCTTGTCCAAGGGCACAACAGAAGAACATTCTTTTTGGATTTAAAAGTTGATTAAATCTAACTAGATTTATATTCAGGAATATACTTTTTGTACATGGAGGAATGCAGTGTGCTCTTGAATTTTTGGAAAATAATTTTATTGAAATCCCAAATCCCTGTAAAAACTTATGTATTCTAAAATTATTTTAGTCCATAGAAGGAGCTATCTGCCTACTTCATCAGTCTTTCCTCTTCAATCCATTGGCATAATATTTCCACAATGACTTCCCCAACTCTCTTTTGTCAGAACTTTGAAATTGCCTATTGCATTTGATAAGTCAAAATTTCTTATCATTGAAATCAACCCTTTTCATGAACTAGTTTCAATCTACATTTCAAGACTCATTTCTACAGATTTCCTATAAAAGTAAGTAATTTAAACAAATGGGTCAATTTATTGTTTCTGATTTTTGTTTAAAATGCTGTTTTCACTTTATAAGTGAAATAATACCTCCACTATTTTCTTTATCTAGTGCAATGGCAATTGGAGAGTAAAGTTGATGGCCTAGAATTATAAATCAGAGCAGGCAACATACAAGATGTAAGTTGGCTTGGAAAGTAGCTGAAGTTACACATAGCAGTTAGCTTGAGAGTGATTAAAGTAAACAAGTTCATGTGTTACACGTGCAGAAGCACTAGGACAGGCGTTGGTCCACTGGGTCAGAAATTGGGATAGAATCGGTCAGTACCCTGGATAGCTCCCAGGACTGAAAAATCTGAGTGCTGACAGGGTTCTATACGTGGAGTTGTAGACCTACTCAGCTGCAAAAAGAAGCCACTTGTTCTCTCGAGCTTATCAACTGTAGATCTGGAGATTCATTCTAGTATTGGTCCTTCTTCTGGCCTGACTTATGCGTCACTCACTCACTCAAATGGGGTTCCTGATCGTGTGAAGGATTTATCTTCTGTTTTATTGCCTGAGTCTTTCTCGGGGGGCTTTGTCTTTCTTGAGGGCTGAGACTGGGACTAGGCTTCTGAGAATGCTTCACTGTGTCCAAGCCTTTTCCTTTTCATAGATGACATTTCATTATCCTGCCGACGCTGAGTGGATTAAATTTTTGCCTATACTCCAAGGTTAAGCCCCAGTCTTGCCTTTACTTTGACCTCTCCACTGACCTGCCCCGTGTAAAAGGAGCACTCCTTCATCTCAGTTAGATCCCTCTTTATAGTCTGCACCACTCACTTCAGTATTAATATACTGTCTTTTATAAGCTATCCTTTAATCTTCCTGTGTCTCAATCTGCTTGTTACTTAATCTCTTTCCTTGAGCTACAGTCCCCACATTTGTAAGTGGAAAAACTGCACATGATAACCATGAAAATTAAATGAGAGGTAAGTAAAGGGTCTTGATCCCATGACACAGAGTGAGAACCCTAATTCTTACTGACACCTTTTCCTGTTTTTCACACCAACGTAGCTCTTCTTTTTTACTCAGACTTTTCTGATGGTTTTAGAAACACCATCTTTAGAGGTTTTCTGCCATGTGCTCATAATGGGTCTCTGATCATAGTGAAGGATTTATCTTCTACTTCCACTTATTCCTAGAATGGGCCTTTTTTCTTCAATATAAAATTGAGAGTTAGGGTTGCTATAGTCAACAGATGGGAAACAGACTTTAAGCTTTGGGGGTGGGGGGAGCAGGCAGGGTAACATTTATCTTTTTTGTAAATCAGGGTGGAACGAATTTGTTCTTGCTTCTTTTATTCATAGAAAACTACCTTATTAAGCAACCTGAAGGAGCACAGTCCACTAGACTTCCACAAAAATAAGATGCATGTGCCAAACACACACAGCCCTTAAGACATACAGTGGGCAACCCAGTCTTTCCATGACTTGCAAGGGGCTGAGTCTCAGAGACTCCTAAGGTGGGTGAGAGGAAGTCTCAGTAGAATAAACCTGAATATTTATGAAAGAAAACCAAAACATTTTAGCTGGGCTTCCACCCCTTTAAACAATACCACTCACAGAAATGTGGTTTCATAGTCATTTAAAATACAGTTTACAGAGGAATTAAGCTAAATCACTTAAGCTCTCCAAGCAGCTGCACTTCCCAGCTTCCTTACTGAGATCTGCTTGCAGAGCATCTCCTCTGAAATCTGTGGCTCATTCAGAGTCAGGGCTGTTGATCCTTGAGCTACTTGCTTTATCTTGTCCCATTCTTCTCAGGTAATGCAAGGACAGTGGAAAATATTTGGATATAAGCATATATTCTTGCCCCATGTCTTACTGTTTTAAGGGGCACTGTTCTCATGAGTTTTAAGTCAGTGAGTATCTGAAAATGAGTTAAGGTCATGTAATGAGTGCTTTCATAAGCCATCATGTAATACCCAGAATGACTCCATGCATTTCAAGAAGAAATGTCAGGGCTTCTGTCTTCCAGGAGAGTAAGCTGGCACTCTAAACCTTCTGCCGTTTGACTGTCTAGCCAACTGCTGAATTCCCACAAGTGAGCCCTTGGCTCCAACTAGTCTGGTTCCTTCACTCAAGTCGACGTACGTTTTTCTCGTTTTTCTTCCTGTACCTGTGGTCTTGCTGTTCCCTATTCTTCAAATGCTTTTCCCTCTGATGTTTACTTATCCCCAGCTCTGCTCATTCCATTGCTTGAAGCCCAAGACCCATCTCTTCACAAGGATTTCCTAACCTCCTCTAGTCCAAGTTCATGTCCCTATTCTCTGACTTTTACCACAACTGTGTCAGTTTGGTCTTTGTTCTATGAATTCTTAACTAGAATGTAGTCTACTTAAGGAAAAATGTGTCTTATTTAACTTTTCTTGTCCCAGAAAGTGTTTTATATATTCAACACTCAGTAAATATGGTTTAACAGAATTATCAGAAAATTAGAAAGTATAGGCATATTGAGTTCAATTTTTTTAAAAACAAATTGTGCTTAAGATGAAGGTTAAGAAAGGAATGAAAACAGTCTTGCAACATATACAAGTGAAAAATTGAGCTAAATGTGATACGGAAATTTTTGTAATAGTTGAATTTTTTTACTTTCTATAATTTATATTTTAGTAAATCTAAAATATTGTTGGGTAAATTCACTTAAACAGTCTATGAGTATCTTATTTAAGGAAGAAAATCATGAAATGTCCAACCTTGTTAAAGAAACCACATGCAGGGAGAGGGTGTTTCTGACAACTCTTCTGAAGTTTAATGTGAATGTATATACACTTTTGTGTATAGTTCCATAAAAAGGTTAAAGTCTTTATTGGACTATATCATGGAGAACTCTAGTTTAGCAAGTTATTTTTCCACATTTCAGCCTAAAAGCGAGCATTTAGCGCTCAAATAGTGATCTATAAATAAATTTGGCATCTATTATATTATAACATTAAGCATCTAATATTTCAAAAGCATTGGTAGGCACTACCAATGAGATAGTTAGGAGTTTGAGGAAAATAATGCAGCCTTTTGTGTTGGAAAGCAATAAAAAATAACTGACCCATGGTGTTCCTACAAAAGGAAGTAATACACCAAATGGCCAAATATTACGGATTGAACAGCTCTTCGTCTCTGACATTTCTAGCAATTTTCTAACTAATCTGTAGGCTTTAGACCAGTGACCTGGCCTCTTTTAGGGGGCAGAAGGTTTTCTCCCACACCCAGGTGCAGGAGGGCATCCACAGCCCTTGAGGATTCATAAGCAGCCCAGGAGTCTAGGATTCCTGGATGTGATTCTCCCTGGCATCTGTCTTAGAAAGAGTCTACCTGGGTTAAATACACAGTGAGCAGAGCTTTCTGCAGGGGACGCCCAGTGCAGCAGTGCTGGAAAGCCAGCATCCTGCATTGTCAAGAGTCAGCAGTAAAATGTACCTTGTTAAATGTGACCTTGACCTCTAAAAACACCAAAAGACTACTTTTAAGACAAGACATAAACTGCATTACAAGACAGGGAGTAGGGGTTGAGGGAAGCTCTGTGGGACTGCAACGGGGAAAAAATTAAAGAGTAGGGCATGGCTCTCCAGACAGTGTCTGGACTGGGGCTGTTACTGGCAGAAAGAAAAGGGAGGATGTAAAGAATGAGGAAACACCAAAGAGACTTGGGATAAAAACAATTCTAAATGAAAGGGGGAGAATGGCAGGACAAAGGTTCATGGGGAGGAGAAGCGGAGCTCAGCAACCCCGCAGCAAAGTGAGCGCAGCTGAAAGCCCTAGGGGAGCTTGGCGGCTGGGGGGAGGGTTAAACTCTAAAAATACCCACTTATGTTTTCTAGTAGGAATGGGGGTTTTTTTAAACCATATCCTTGGCTATAAAACCGTTATTATTGCAGATTGCATGTAAGACAAAGCTATGCTCAGGTTTGGTTTGTCACTTATTCACTTAATACATGTTTATTGAGCTGCTTCTGCCTGCCTCCCTGGGTGAGAGCTGGGGACTCGGGGTGGACAACAGTGACACGCTCATGTTCTTTGCTCTCCCAGAAGGTGAAGGAATTTAGGTGCTAAACCATGACCAGAGAGGAAGGAGAGAGACCAGGAACTGGTAGAAGGCGAGGTGAAGCTAGAGCGATTTGTATAAAATATAAATAAATCACAGCACTGTCTTACATATAGCCCCTCCATGGTTTCTAGCTGCCCATGGAATCAAATCTAAGCTCCTCACCATGTCCTTCGAGGCCTGCGTTACCTGATTGGAGCCTTGCTCCTTCTTCTTTCACCTCTCTCCCTGGCTTACTGTCATACATCTTCATGGGTGTCTGTTTTGTTCCTCCTGCCTGCACCGAGTCCTTTCCTGACTCACAGCCTTTGCCCTGCTCCGCCCAACCTGATGTGCCCTTTCCCCAGCTCTCAGAATGGCCCACGATGCTCCTCCTTCAACTCAGTGGAGAGGTGACCTCCTTAGTCAGGTCTCATCAGGACACGTGATCCCATCAGGACAGGTGATCCCACCTGCATGTGGAGCACAGCTGGAGCTCAGCCAGCAGCTAGACTCATGGGGGCCAGGCACAGTATGAAAAGCAAGCAGACAAGATTGGATGGTCCCACATTTGTCAAACAGTAGGACAGGGCTGGGGTCTTGAAGCTAGGGAGTGCTCACAGGTTTGGAGGTTTGAACTTACCAATGACCAAAGTCAAGTAGTCTGCAACCAGAAGTGAAAGGGGAGAGACTACTCTGAAGCACATCTGAGCGGCATCGCGATTGCCTGGAGGCCTTGTTAGAACCACATTGCTGGTCCCATCCTTCGACTTCCATGTAGGTTGCCAGGTGGTGGTGCTGCTGTTGGTCTAGGGACCTCACTTTGAAAACCACTGCTCTAAAGAGGGGGCTAGACCACCAATAAGAGAAATTAGAAAATAAATGTAGCTAATGTTTCAAGGCCACTGCAACCAGTTACAAATCATCTTTAAGAAAACCTCACTGGTTCTGAAAGGATAGCCCTCCTCTTCAGGACAAATTCCTTGAATGTGTAATCCAAGCTGTTCTTAAGGTTTCTCATGTAGCACTCATCATTCGAAAATCCTGATGCCGAGAAAGGACAGGAAAGGAAAGGAAAGGCGGTTTTAGAGCGAAGGAGTTATTGTGGTTTTTTCCTGTACCCCTTAGCATGAAGACATTTGCCTGCGGATGACACCAAATCCCTCCTGTTCAGGGTGTGCCATGCATGCGGCTCCGGTTGGAAAGCTCATCTTTCCTGCCTCTGGATTTGCAGTGGTGCAAAGAGTGCATCATTAATAATGAGACTAGTTTTGTGCTGATTTTGTGAAGATTCTCCCAGTGGAAGGATCTCCCTTGAGGCAGCTCTCCAGTGGGGGGAGCTACCCTAACCAGGCACACAGTCTTGCCCCTCTCTTTGGACCCATGTGAGGCGAGGTGTCAGCTTTGGAGGCAGGCACAGGAAATACGGCCTTTGTCTGTGTCTAGACTTTCATTAGCACCAGCCCTGATCAGGAGCTGACATCCCACAGCTGTTGTCCTGCCTCTGCCTTTGCATCGGCTTCTAAACTGTGGGAGGGTCATCCTGAGGGGAGGAGATCTGTGGGACGCAGGCTGAGTTGGACTTCCTGTGTGTTAGTGTTGTGGCCATGGATTGGTTTCATGCATCCTTGGAAGTAGCTACTCCCCCCTCTACTCATGAAATGAGAATCAACTTTGGCAAGTTGGTAGGAAAGAAACTACTTCCTTTGATTCATACTGAATCCCCATTGGCAAAGATCACCTATCAATATTTTTATATGGGCCTTTTTGTTTGCTTTGTTCCCTTAAGGCGAGCTCTTTCAGTGTCTCTTCTATGAATTGCATCTCTGGGAGCCAGAGTCTGGTTCATGGCTCTGTCATCCTGGGTGAGAAAAAACATGTGAATATGGTTGTATCTTCAGGTTCATAGGATGGACATTATTTGTGAGTTCTCTTGTAGTGAAATAGAACCTTAACCTTTATTCCATAAATTGACCCTTGCCTCCAAGTAAGGCAGTTATGATGTGAGAACTTGAAAGGGAGGGAATTCAAGTAATGAAAAAGAGCTTCCTAAGGGATACCAGGCACGGGCAACACAGAGAATTAAGGAAACAGTGTCCTAGCCAATCTTTGGGGTGACAAGTTTGACTTTCCCTCTATTCACTAATAAAGTGAAGGTTTTGAGCTCAGTGGTCTAGAGTTGTGCTTCCCGATATTTCTCACATCAAAATTACTTGTGTGGGACACTGGGGAACATGAAGGAGGTACCCCATCTTCATCCCGGGCTGAGGAGATCAGTAGCCTACAGCACACGCTTGTGAGTCACACACCAGCCAGGGAGCTCTGATCTTGGGCAGAATCATACGTTTGATCCTCTTGCAAGCCTTTCATCTTTGACTGTGTCATGGCCAAAACCGTATACATTAGCCCCGGTGGGTGGGGTTGATTGGTAAGAAGGCTAGGAGAAGCAGCGGACCTGTCACTCCTGGAAAAAAACAAATCAAAGCACACTTAATCTTATGGTCACCAAGCATTAACATTTCTGTTTCCTTAACCCATCAGAGGGCACTGAGCCACTTCCAGCCGCTGGATGGGATGGCACTGTGGTTCTTGTCCAGGGCTTTATGATTTCCTTTCATCAGCACTTCCCTGGTTATTTTATTTCATTCTTTAGTATTTTGGGCCTTCTTATCAGCCATTTGAAATACTTTTTGTGGGTTGTGGATAAAAGAGGGAGCAAATAATTAAAAAAGAAAACTCAAAATGCATGCCTTACCCATCCTGGGTCAGTCGTGTCATTTTTGTATGCAGACAGCATATTTTCACCCATTCATAACATTGGCAACTGAATATGATATTAGTCATAATATGAAATGATGCTCTTTTTTAAATGTGATGATCAGTCTGCAAGATGAGAATGATAATTATCCCTTTGAAAACATCATATGGTCAAATTAGTTAATGTTGGACAAGCATTTCTAATTGAAGATACCTAATAATTTATTAGTGGCTCCACTGGTGTGCAGTTTGAGAATGAAGCGTGCCTGTGAGGAATTGGTGTTTGCATTAATTTCTGTTTTCCCTGAATTCCTTATGAAGTCGACTCTGTATTCTCTCCTCTGAGTGCTAGCTGTGCCTGCCTGTGCACATGTCTTGTAGCCTAGAGCCAGTCCTGCTCAAGCAGAAGTCCGGTCTTCACGCCCTAAAAGGGAAACTGAGCAAATCGCATCGCCCACGCACTTCTTTGAAGTTGACTCACTTGCTTTCTTTTTCATCAGAATAAGACTTTAGATTTTTGATTCAAAAGGGATAATCTTGCAGCATTTTATTTCCTCCTCTACATCCTTCAAGATGCATTGACCCTGAGGTGAACGAGCTCAGTTATGTCCTAAATGAGACGAGTGAATGAGCTCTGTCCCATGTGCTTTCATTTCCGTCCACGGTAGTTAGATAATTAAGCTCTTCATAATTCAGAAAGCGTAAGATTTTTGTATAGTCACAAAAAGCCAGGGAGAACACACACATTATAATAGTAGATAGAGTAATAGCTACCATTCATGGAACACACAACATGCCAAAAGCCTTTCACATATTATCTCAATACAAAAATCCGGAGAAGTAGTCACAGGTCCAGCACCGGAGGATCAGGAGGGTCTGACCAACATGCGTAGACACACAGCTGTAATGAGCTGTAATGCTGGTATTTGAACCTCAGGGTGTCTCCAAAGCTTTCCTTTTTCTATTTAATTTGCATTTTAAGAACTCAAATTATTCATGAGTATTTATGTTTCATTTCTATAGACTTCTAAAAAAGCCACTTTTGAAAGAATTTATTGGCTATTAATATAAGGCTACCACATTCTGATGGAGGAGGACCAAAGGATCCTCCTGTTCCCCTATGACTGTAAAATTACATGAACCGACCTACCTGAGAAACTTTCAGAATATTCTATGTATTTTCTTGAGTGCTTCCTGTCTGCTGGCCTCTGGCAACTTGCAGTCAAGTAAAATCGATACACTCACAGAATAGAATTCCTTTTTGTCAATGAAATTAAGTCAGAAAATGTCTTTTCACTTTAAAGAGCTATAATATTGTATAATACAAATCTCCGCTTTAACAAAGTCTGAGTATTTTACTTGTCTGCTTTACAATTAGGTTAGAATATTTTTTCGCTTAAAGTTGGGGTGTGTCCATAAAAAGGATCCCCCATGCCGGCTCACAGGCAGAGAGACAAACTCTGCCTGGTAGTCTGTCTATTAGTGTGCGTTCAACAGCAGAAAAAAGTGATCTCACCAGAATGAAAGGAGATTGATTTGCCTTGGAGTAAATAGCCAGTTATCCCCACTCTAAGAATCTGTGGGCTTGGAAACTTTGAGAATTGATTTATCTCTGGGACTGTATGCTCAGTACTATACCATTGTGTCTGAACTACCTAACAAAGAACATTTAGAAATCATACTGGTCCCCATAGTTAAAATATTTATTTAAGAGAAACTAGCCACAGATGGAAATGTTTCTAACTAAAATTTATCTTTCTCAAGTATAAAAACATTTCTCAAAATCAAATATTTCCTATATAAAGTCAGTTAGCTGTGGGCTTTGTGACTTTATTTTCTATTGCCAATAAAAGCCTCTGATTGGCGAGCTTTTCTTTGCCTTAAATTTGAAACTGGAGTCTGTAAGCAGAGCTTAAGTATGAGTGGAAAAACTGGTTTAAGTTATGCGAATTTCAGAAATACCCCTATGTGTTTATTTGTACAGTTTCCTCTAAAGGGGGTAAATTTTGTTTAATATTTGGATATGTTTAGATAGAATAATCAGCAGACATTTGTATTCTGTTAGAAATATGTTGTTACCCATTTCTTGATGTAGTTTCTTTTCGAAGGGTCTAGCTTTCATATGTCTTATGGTAGAGTATTTACCTGAACATTTAGAAACAGCTGTGATTTCACAGTTAACCTTCATATGCGTGTATAGGTCATTCTCCGTGACATCTAAGTCCAGACTTCCCTTGAACGTTTTTCTGTCTCTTAAACCCAGCTTTGCTGCTTTAGATCCTGCACACTACAAAAAAAAACAGCCAGCAGAGGGCGCCGCTGGCTTACTTTTTAGAGAAAGCTGCTCGCTGCCTGTTGGCACTTTTAAAAACATACATGGAAATTATTTTTCTTCAGTCAAAGCAATCAGAATGAGAAAACTGTCTTAAGTTTGTCAGAATTGTTTCTTCATGTCTTTTGCCATCTCATCTCCCCAGAGACATTCAATAAAACTGGGCAATTCGTTCCTTCACACATCTGCAGAGCCCTTAGCTGACCCATGGTGAGGATGAGTGCAGGGCAACCGGGTGTGATTATCTAATTTTTCCATCAGCTTGAGGTTCTTCTGTGAAAGTTCTATTCATGGAGAGCCAAAAGAAGTGGAAAATAAAAACCTGTTTACACTTTCACTTTCCAACTAGCCTTGCCAGTTATCCCCTGACCTGGTACAATGACGAGAAAAATATCTGTGCAGCCTGGACCTCCAGGGTGTGGACCGGGGAAGGGGTGGGAGGCTTGGTAGGGAGAAGTCGGTGGGTGGTGGGCATGAGCCTGTAGGCTCAAAGGCATTCTGTCTTCTGCGGGCTCTCCCTTATGCACAGTGGCAGGGCTCAGAAGTGATCCGGGAAGGGACCTTTACATCTGTACCATCACCTTCTTCCTTTGAGATGAGCTACTGACAGCCCCTCAGTATTTTATAAACTGCTATGCAAACACAGCTTCGAGTCCACATTTCTAGCCAACTCTCTCCCTAGCCTCCTTCCAAAGAAAATGCTATACCTAAGCTTTTCCTACAAGGAAATTCTAGAACCTCCACCACCTATGTAGATATCTTCTGCAGAACCTCCCCTACCCCTAGTCACCCAGGAACTTCCACAAGTTGTTTAAGACGTCGTGGTGAAGTAGGAAATATCGAAATGCCACGGCAGTCGCGTCTGCGACTCACCTTTATGGTGGCGAGTGTCAAAACATCCTGATAAAGTTCTCGGTGAACCTGAACTTTGCTTAATGTGGTTTTTCGTCACCATGTGGGCACTGGGCATTCGCTGTCCTTCATAGCTGGTAGGTGCCACTTTTGGCTGGCCCTGTAGCTGGCTGCCTTCGTCCATCCTTCCACAGGATGAAGAATGTCTTCCATTAGCTAATGGCTGTGTTCTCCATGAAGCATCCTGCCCCTTGGCCTGGGGCTGCAGGAGAGCATCAATCAAGTCTCTTAGATGAGGCCTCAGAGGACCGAGGGAAATTTGTATAATCCTGAACTGTAAACATGGGACCAGTGGTTGAGGTTTTGGATTTGCACAACATTTAAAAATGTCTATTTGAGTATCTAAAGTAAACCTTTATTTTAAAGAGGAGCTGAGGCCCAAGAGGCACTCTGGGTGGCCTTCAGAAGGTCGATTGACCTTTCTGCCTCCGTTTCCCTTTCTTCAAATCGAAAAGAAAAAAAAAAGGCAAAAAAAAAAATCCTTACTTTTCTGTTCCACAGAAGACTCAGTTTAAACTGATTCCCAGCGAGAGGTCAGGTGACTAATTTAATCTTCACCAGCTGAGTTTTCTCTGGGCCTCTGCACACCTTATAGACCGTGTTACAAGTCCTGTGCCCCTCGGTTGAAGTGTCTGCTAGCCATCACTCCCTGGTGGTAGTCTCTGGCTGTGGGTTTGTAGCTTTCCTTTTGGTTTTTTCCTTTCTCGGCATCCTCTTCTCTCACCTACTAACAAGGAGGATGGGCTGAGGTGCTCCCACCCTTCCTGGTGGAGACAGAACACCTTCTGGTTCAGGAGGGAAATGGTGAAGATGTGGTTGGAGAAAGGCAGGAGCAGTGTGTTTGTGTGTGTGTACGTTCATGTGTGCCTTTAGCAGTTGGCTTTTTTTTGTCATGGTTTGTTACTTTTGGCACCTTTAAAAGCAGTCAGGCTGAAAAATTCCTTAGGAAAAAGAATGAACTAACTTCCTAGAGGTGAGAGGAAGGTTTCTGAGGCCTTGGGGGACATCTATGTAGAGCTGCCTTTTCTCTACGCTCCTTTATGTTGCTTATTTTAAGTTCTTTGCTATTAGAATTGTTAGAAAATTTTTTGTTTACTGTCTCCCCATTCTCCCATTTTTTTCCGTCAAACAAATATCATAAATGTTGTCATTTGGGGGACAGCTAGCATTCCTTCAGTTCATGCCTTTTCCACCTTAACAGGCAATGTACCAGAGGTTGAATCTTGTGGGATCTTAAAGTGTACTGCTCCACAGTTTTAGAGACTTGTTACTCTAGCCTTGAAAGATGAAATGGGGAAGGGGGGAGACACTGTGAGAGCTGTTATTCTGCATAGTGCAGGCAACCCAGAAATATTCATGAAACAAAAATGTAATAACACCAGGCTGCTTTTTTTCTCTATCATAAACCCAGAATTTTTCAGTATATTCTTATATATTTATATAAGGCCATGCATTCTTGTTCAATCAGCAGTTAATTCTTCTGAAATATGTAAATAATATTTTCTGCAAGGTACACTATCCCGAAGAAGTAAAATAAAATCCAGACATGAAATTTGATTACTGACTCAATGTCACTGATCTAGAGGTTTTTTCCAAAGAGAGGGAAAAAAGCTAGTTCTGGATTGTCTAGCTAGAAATATGCCATGTTAATGTCAGCTCTAAATGTCACGTGATTTCCATTCTGTTTTTACAAATATAGGTTAACTTCACAAACATAGGTTTATTTTTCATATTTATACGTTTAGTTTCATATTTGTAAACACTTGAAAGTCAGCTTCATTGCGTAGCCAACACTTCATAGGAAAACATACAAAACAAAGGGGAAAAATTATGACAGTTTACAAGAAAGTTGGAATGCTCTAATGGTCCATTGTCTTCATTTTGAAGAACAGCTGGGCTCCAGGCAGGAATTTGATTGTCCACCACTAAGGAGCAAACTTGGCATAATGAACCCTCTGTGAGCCATCGATACCAGAGCTGAGAATCTGGGTTTGACATTTGCAACAGTACAAAATCAACATGAAAACTGGCATGTTATATAATTGGGGAAAAGATTAAGTGAGACCAGGGAAGATGTAGTTATATTTTTAAAAAGTAAAATTTAGGAGCAAATGGAAAGAGCTCCCAATGGCCAAAGCTGGAAAATTTTGAGCAACAAAATAAATAGTAAATCATTGGATTGAATCCAATTCATAACTCAAAAGTTGAGTATTGGATTATAACTCAGAGTGTAAAATACATATCCATGATTCCGTAGTGGTATAAATAAATGATGGAATAGCTAAGTAATCAGGGAGCATGGACAAATCTCCCATACAAAAGAATCCCAAATAATTTATGTAGATGCTACGTCTTTAGGAAAATGGAGCATAACTCTCCAGTCATTGTGGGTCACGTGCAGTAACTTCCTTCTTTGGGATGTACTATGGAAAGGGGGCAGGGGGACGGGTACCCCGGCCAGGTGATCGGGGTCAACATCCACGTGATAAATCATGTCGACAGCATGTGCCATTACTGTGAGATGGTGGGAATGGCACGTTACCTCTGTGGGCTGCCTCCTCCAAACCCGTAACTCCAGTCTAATCGTGAGAAGAAGATCAGACAAATTCCAGTAGAGGAACATCCTACAAGATACCGGGCTAGTACACCTCGAAACTTCCAAGGTTATTAAAAACAAGGAGAGTCTGCTGAACTGTGTAGGGGGCTCTCCAAGTAACACGGAATCCTAGTTGGGCTCCTGGGACAGGAAAGCTCATCAAGCGAAAACTAAGGAGACTGAATAAAGGATGGACTTTAGAGAATAATGATGTATCAAAGTTCTTTTATTAGTTGTGACACCTGACGCACTGATGTAGGATGTTAGTGAGAGGGAGACGAGGTCCGAGATGTACAAGGAGACTCTAGTACCTTTGCAACTTTTCTGTAAAACTGAAACTGTTCTAAAATTAAAAGATTTTTGTTTTGTTTTGTTTTTTTAAAGTAATCCTCATTTTCATGTCTTAGCCCTATATCTCAGTGTAGTTATTTTCCTAACTCTTGCTTGATTTTTAAGAGACGACTTGCAGTTGGATAAAACAAGTTTTCTAAGCTTTACTACTTCATATATTTCTAATTGTTAAAGGTTCCGTTTGTGAATATTGTGATTGCCTTTGCGTATAAGTAGACTCACTGTTCTGCTTTGTGAAAGTGTTTATTAGGGACCCAAGGTGTAAGAAAGTTTGTTCCCTGTACTCAGAACTGCCGTGACTACCCACGGGGGTAGGGGAGCTCTGAGTGACTTGGTGGTGAGGGGCCACTTGAGCATGCAGTTGAGCGTTAGATAGTTTTCAGTGGGTGGTTTAGAAATAATAATAATCAAATGGTCTCTCTCATTCTCTGTGCACAATCCCTGCTAATATGATAGCTACCTTCAAAAAATCAAGCTTATTACAGGCTTTATCAAAATCACACTGTATTTTCTTGTGTTAATAAGTCCAGTGTTTTTAAAAGAGAGCAAAACCTATTCCCTTGGAGACGAAGTAATGAATTTTTCATCCCCAAATTGCAAGTGTTCGTAAGAGATGTAAAATTTATCATGGATATTGATACCAGAATCTTTTGAGGTTTTATTATGTCAGAACTCTAAATAGCATGCTCTCATGACTGCTGAAAGTTCAAATACATTAGACATCTCTAGACATACCAGACGCCTGAGGACAAAGAGGCATTTTGGGGAGAGCTCTTTTGTGTGGTTCAGTGGTCCCCCTTCACATTCATTATTTCTTTTGTAGTCAGAGGCTAATGCCTTTCACTTTTTCCATTTTAGTGTTCAGCTACAGCCTGGGACGGATTTTTCTGCCTACAGTAAGAAACACATGGTCTGGGTTTCATCCTCAAAACTCTCTGTGGGGCTTGGGGGTCTTAGAGGAGCCAGTGGGCTCCCTGGTTGTTCTCTTGTCTTCAGACACCTTGGTCATCTTCCAGAATGAACTCCCGGGAGCAGAATGTGCACCATATTTATGACAGTGTCGAATGACCAGGGTCTCAGGAGACTGTCACACAACAGCTGATAACGAGTATGTCGTTCTCCTTCTCTAAACGACCCTGTCAGCATCAGGCCATGAGCCTTGTGGTCCTACAGTTTCCTTTCCTTTAACCCAGTAAGTCCTTGCTGCCTTATTCTTCGAAGGAATATTTTGGTCATTTTGAAAGAACTGAGCGTGAGCAAGGACTGTGTGCAATTACTCTGTATTGTATCTAGCCTTGAGATAAATAATGTCCCAGCAGCTTTTACTTCACCTTTTAAACACACACAATAAATCCTTAACTAGAACACACTTGAATTTTCCCATTTAATCATTAAAAAGGCAAAACTTAATTTCATCAAGTGCAATCAAAGAATTTTTCATAGTAGCAATTAAAAATATGAAACGGGAATTTCAATGACATGAAATTGAACAGCTGCTATGTTATATTTTTAATCTGCATTCAAATCAAATGGCAAATCAAATTTTCCGTCAGGATTTTGTTTTTCTTTGCTTCTTAAGTATCAGTTGGTCAAAGGTGGTTTCAGTAATTTCAAAACCTCCTTAAACATGCTCCAGTGTTTTTTGACATGTACTTCAAATGTTACTCCAAAGTGAGTAACCTTTATGTTTCTGTAAGACACAGAGGGGAAACCTGACTGGGTAACTTGCTTTGGCATAAGGGGACGTCCAGCTCCACTGAGCTGTTTAACTGAGGAAACCAAAACCTATCTTGCGCGCTCTGGCGTTCTTACTCTTCTACACGTGTGGCATTTGCACTAAGAGAGAGTAGGAGCCACACATGAGGTTCAGGCCCTTCTCATTCCTTCCTATTTCCATGCTGGGGGAGAAGGGCTTCCCCACACTTCTGTGCATAAAACAGCAAGCTGGGGCATATGTAGCAGACAGACATATAATTAACCAAATTCACTCCATGCACAGACATGTTCCCACTGATCTTCCTCCTTGATTCCTAGGTGTAGAAAAGCAGCACTCAGCCAAGCCAAGGCTCTAGGTTCCGAACAATGTTTAAATACTTCAGAAAAATGCAGCCATTTAATGAACTATCTTATAATTTCAAAAGCCTTCTTTATTTTACTATATACTTTTCCCCTGACAATAAGAATTCAGTTACTGGGTCTTGAGCACTATTAACATCCAAAAACTCCTGTTTTATACAGTGGAATACTACTCAGCCATAAAAAGGATAAAATAATGCCATTATTATTATATGCACATGGATGGATGTGGAGATCATTCTAAGTGAGGTAAACCAGAAAGAGAAAGAAAAATACCATATGATGTCACTCATATGTGGAGTCTAAAAAAAATGACAAAAATGAACTTATTTATAAAACAGAGACAGACTCACAGAGAAAACAAACTTATGGTTACCAAAGGGGAAAGGAGGAGAGGGGATAAATTAGAAGTTTGGGATTTCAAGATACTAACTGCTATATATAAAATAGATAAACAAGAACCTGCTGTATAACACAGGGAACTGTATTCAGTATCTTGTAATAGCCTATAATGAAAAAGAAAATGAAAAGGAATATATATATGTATATAAAATGGAATCACTATGCTGTACACCAGAAACTAACACAATGCTGTAAATCAACTATACTTCAATTAAAACAATAAAATAAAATAATCATTATTAGGGCAACTCGAAAAAGACTCCAATTTGCATTTCTTACTTCTTTTCATCAGACCTCTCTCCTGATTAATCTCACAGCAGGTTTTTCTTAAAATCTAAAGTCAGTCTTTTGACTTAAGAGATTTAATTTTTTCAAGGGCCTTTTATTTTCACACCCATGTTCTTCTTGGTGGGAGTAGGAGGTGATTGATCAGAGGCTTAGCTGTTCCCACACCAGGCAGGACTAGGCATAATGTGACTTAAAGGTAAAGCAGTGTTCAGGTCAAGACTTCCTCTCACTGTTTTTTAAAAATTAGAATTAACTGAGTAATAAAGGAATTGCTTTATTTGAGTAGAATTTATTTAACCAGAACTGAGTAGGACAAAAAATTTGACTTATTCAGCGTGAATGTGAATTCAGTTTGACCAGTATGCTTATCAAGCAATTTGAAAGATTCGTTAATAGTACTTTCAAAAAAGAGAGAGAGACACTCCCTATGTTGACCTTGTAAATCGTCAGTGCACCCAAAGGAGCTAAAATGTCAGAAGAAAGCCTGTGACAAAGAACTTATATTTTGTTTGTTTTGCTGTCTATATCTCACCAGGTTCTCTTTTTGGTATATGTATATTTTTTATTGAAGTATAGTCAGTTTACGATGTGTCAGTGTCTGGTGTACAGCATAATGCTTCAGTCATATATGAACATACATGTATTCGTTTTCATTTTCTTCTTCACCATAAGTTACTAGAAGACATTGAATATAGTTCCCTGTGTTATACAGTATGAACTTGTTGTTTTATCTATTTTATATATAGTAGTGTGTATCTGCAAATCTCGAACTCCCAATTTATCCCTTCCCACCTCCCCTCCCCGCTCGGTAACCAAAAGTTTGTTTTCTATGTCTGTGAGTCTTTTTTTTTTTTGGTGTGTGTGTGTGTGTGTATGTGTGTATATATATATATATATATATATATATATATATATATATATACGGTCAGTACATATATATATATATATATATATATATATATATATAGTCAGTTTACAATGTTCCTCACCAGGTTTCTTGTGAAACTTAGTAAGACAGTGTAAACCATGCTTTTGTAAACAGTAAAGGACTATCCACTTGTGAAGTATTATTATTATTACTAAATTATAGGTTGTGTTATATGGAGGAAGACTGTACTTGAAAAATCATTTTTGTGGGATAGCAACATTTTACAGTTTATTTGCAAAAGCTCTCTACACAGTTGAAACAATGGTGTACCATTCTGGGGAAGCAATTTAAACTCATGCCTGTTCATCATGTTTTAAATTGCCTTGAACAAGATGCACACATTTAGAAATTGTGTACAATTCCTTGTACAAATGGCATTTGAGTGAAGGCAGACATTATAATGAAGTATTACTTATTAACACATTTCTAAAATTTACCCCTGCGTGACAGTTGTTTCTAGGGCCTTAACGTTGGCATGATGGCTCTCAGGAATAGGCTCCGGGATGGGCTGGACACAGTTTTGTATGTTCCTCACCTCTGTGTTCTTTACATGGGGCACCACTTTACAGCTGTGCTCTTTGCCAAGGGAAAACATGAGAGGCTCATTGCTTTGCATTTTGGGGCTACTATTGAGCAAGGTTTCCCCCATTGGAATATGATGTCATCAGGCTTGTTAGAAAACATCTGTGGGCATTGGATGATTTCCAGAGCATCTCTCCAAGTTTCTTTGCATTGCTGTGTTTACAAAGTGAGCATAGTGGTCATGAGATACAGTCTTCTGTGTTTTACATCTTGAATTGTCCGTGTATTGTTCTGGTAGTCCTGATCCACATTTAAATTCTAGATCTGTGTTCCTTCTCACACTGCAGCCACTTAGGCATGTGGGGCTATTGAATACTCGAAGCGTGGCTAGTTCAGATATAGATGCACTGTAACTGTAAGTATAAAAGACACGCTGGATTTTGAAGACATGGAGTGAAAAAAAATGGAAGCTATCTCAATAATTTTTATATTGGTTATATATTGAAATTATATGTTGAATCTATTAGGCTAAATAGAAGATACTATTAAAATTGATTTCACCCTTTGTTTTCAATTTTTAAATGTGGTTACTAGAAAACTTTAAATTACGTATATGGCTCACAGTATATTTTTATTGGATAGTGCTGGGCCAGAGAGTAACATCACCTTTCTGCTTTTGATGAGAATGGGGAAAGAAGAAACATTAGATCAGACATTAGTAAAAAAAACTTTCAGCGTTCATTAGATTTCAGCTATTCTTGATGGAAGTCTTAGAATTAGATCAAGTTCGGTTTTTTCCTTAGACGAAACTTGGAGCTAGCTCATGCAGAAAGCTAGGGCGGCACAGTGGTTCAGCTTACAGTGGCTGCAGCCAGAGTATCTGGCCCGTCTGGAGTCATGGCAGAATCAGCCCAGGCAGAGTGGGCAGGGACAGAGCCTACATCCTCGACTGACCCCAAAGCAGACTCTTCAGAGTCCCTCTGCTGACCCTAATGCAGCCTTAGCCAAACCCGTGTAACCACTGCAGACTCACATACATCACCAAGGAACAACTCTCTGACCTCGCAGCTAGAATGCAATTCAGCATGGACTTGGGCAACTGTAAATCTCAAGCCTAATCCTTGGTGACTTAAGGCTTCTGTTGGTATTCACAAAGATGCCATTTGCTTGTCAACTAGGGATTGCAATATTTGCTTTAGCATCGACTCACCATTCCCTCATTCTGAACGTGTTCATTACCATTAGGATATTCTGGGTGGCTGCTATGGCTCACATAAGTGGGGACAAGAACTTGCCAATATGTTATCAATGTCTTGAGCTTAAAAATACATGTTTGGATTTTCACCAGAGTGAAAATTTGTGTCTAATCACCCCCTTTCCACCTTCCTTTTGATGAAAATCATCAAAATGTGAGATGAAAGGATCTAATGGGTTGTCTGAATGTTTTCCCCAGCTCTGTTGGAAATGATTGAGGCATTGGCTCTTCAACATTTCCTCTGAGAAAGCAATTCCAAAGGTTGGTGTCAACTTACAGCTTAGTAATGGACTAATACACATTATCCTGTATGCAACTCTAAATTATAGCCTGCCAGCTGTGATTCTGGAAGTTTGGAATAGGTTCCTTCCCGAGATTCTAAACAGAAATGGCTTTGAATGTTGTGGGCATGAGTCTGTCTAACCCTTCTAAAGGCGGCAGGAATGCTGTAATGTTTCTATTGATTTTTAATGTTCAGCTCTCTAGAAAATAGAAAATAGCCAAAATTTGACAGGCACTTTACAAAATGATCTGATCTTTTGTAGATGCAGAGCAAGAGCGATGTTCACAAGTGACATTTGTGCTTAAACTGGGAACAAACCTTCCTTGTTTCTTCATATGCCTGTTTTATTATGTGCAGTGGAATTGCATTTTACTGGATTTGAAATGTGCTTTGAATATTAGTTTATCTTCTTCAGTTTTTCTTTTTATCATTTAAATACTTATGATCCCAAACTCACAAAGAGGATAGTACAAGTTTCCAATTAAGTTATTTAAGGTTTAACCTGATGTAGAAATCAGAGAAATCCGAATTTAAACAAGGAGCCACACTGCACCTATTTAATTGTCAAAGATATTTCCCGAGGGTACGAGGGAAGAGGCTCTCTCTGGCATTGCTGCAGGAGTTCAAATTGTCACGAAAAATAAATAAATAAATGAAAATAAAAATAAAATTGTCATGATGTTGCTGTGAAAGGCAGCTTAGTAACACTTACCACTGTGAGCTTTAAACCAGTATACAAACTGATCAGTTTCATTTCTGGGAATTACTCTTACAGGAAGTCATCAAGGATGAGAGGAAAGGTTTAATTAAACCACAAGAATTCTCCTTGTAGCATTGTTTAAAATCTAATAATAGATGAATCTGGGGACAGAGCATGAGGATGTTCTTTGTCCTGTTTTTATTTTTTGACTTATCTGCTCATTTGAAGTCATTTCCCAATAAAAAGAGTTTTAAAAAGCCAGCTCTCAGGTAAGAGGCAACAGAGGACGGCTGTCCTTATTACTGTCTTCTGAAGGCCAGCACTAATAGCAGCTGCTTTTTTATTTCCTAACCACAAAATAAAAAACCTAGACCTATCTATTACTTGGGAACTAGTTACATAAATTAAGATGCATCTGTACAATGAAACACTATTTATCTGTTAAAATGACAGCGTGTGACATACTATTAAGTGAAGAAAAAATAAAACAGGTTACAAAATTAACAGGTTACAAAAAATATATGTGAATGTGATTTGATGCTGATAAAATAATACTTATTTTATACATACGCAGAGGGAAGACTGAAATGATTATACTGAAGTGTTCATGGTAGTTATTGCCAGATTTTAGAATGGTGAGGGTTAAAAAAAAATCAGTTTATTCCTTCTGTTTGAGAAGGTACAACAGTGTTGACTCATGGACAGTTTTCTGAAACTCTTTCTGAAGACATTGAAGTTTTCCTCTTCCCTCTATATGTCGTTGAATGAATGAAAGTTTCATAAAATTGTAGTAAGGATGAAACAGGTGAGGGATAGAAGGAACTACATTGTGATTCAAACCACCGTTTCAGGCTGGTAGTTGCCTTAATAGCCGCCTCGTGGACCTTGGTCTTCTGTGACTAAAATGACCCACCCACCCGCTCCTGAGGCTCCGCTACGGATTCTACTTGCCGTCCTTCCCCTGTGGTACTGTCTTTAACCCACTGCTCAGGGCACAGCCAAGTACCTACCGTGTTGTTCAAAATACGACTTCGACTTGTTAGGGTACTATGGAATTGTAATCTCTCCTCTTGTATACTCAGAACATACAACAGTACTATGAAATTTTTGTGAAAATATTTCCACAAACTCACCTCATGAACAAACACTGTTGCCGTTTAATAGTTCTGTTTAGGGGTTATTATTGCGTGTGAATCTTCTTAGGCTAAGAAACACAAAAAAGTATTCATTTTTTTTTAAATGACGTCGTGGAAGTCTTAAAACATCTGATACAAATTAATTAACTCTACAGCCATTAATACTAGTATCTACACACATACATACACACACCTGGCAATTCATCCAATTGATATCTGCCCTGTCTTCCGGAAGCTTACAGTCTAGGAGAGGAGGTAAATGGCCATGCCATGCAAGGAAGGACATAACAGCAGCCCTGTGAGAAGTAAATCTGAGTGCTAAAGAAGTATCACAAATGAGAAGAATGTTAGGGGAGAGAAATGTTAGGGATGGGATGATGGCAGAGGTAGCATTTGTGTTGGGCTGGAAGGACATTGGTGGGCTAACTGATAAAATTGAATACGAACGATAGGTAAGTATTATATTAATGTTGAGTTTATTGAATTTGAGAACTGTTGTGTGTATGTGCAAGTATATCCTTTTAATTAGGAAATACACAAAGAAGTATGTTGGGGGGGATGGAGGTGAGAGAGACAGCGCAAATGGTTAAGTACACAGGATAAAATATTAACAGTAGATGAATCTGGGTAAAGTGCATTTGAGCGTTCTTTTTACCATTTTTACTCTTACAGTGTATCTGCTCATTTGAAATTGTTTCCCAATAAAAAGTTTTTAAAAAGCCAGTTCTCAGATAAGAGGCAACAGAGGATGGCTGTCCTTTTTTACTGCCTTCTGAAGGCCAGCACTGATGCCAGCTGCTTTTTAAATTTTCCCTAAATGTGGTTCATTCTAGTTATTTGTTGACTTCACCAAACCACCGCATAGTTTCACACAACCCAGGAAGAGGGCAGCGGCGTCTGTTTTTTGGAACCTGAGGCCTGAAATAGCGGGAGGGTTGTGTTGGGGTGGGGTGGAGAGGGTGGGCGCTGTGTCCTGTCCAGACACATTTGGCTGGTTTGAGCAGTTTGCTATCAGACCCGTCCTTGTGGGAAAAACAGCCAGGACAAAGACAATGGAGAATCTAGCAGGAAACAAAGCTTTCTGCCTTCCGTTTGAATGTTGCCTTGCCTCCTCCCTCAGGATAGCACACATTTCTTTAAAGACATTTCCCAGATAACACTCCACTCCCTTCCGTGTCATCATTGTTAAATGATGAACTTCAGCAAAAGCATGCCAGGTCCTCATTTCTGGTCTCCAGACAACCTTCTCCAGGTATTTTCTCAGTCTGGCTCAGACCTGCGCTGTTCATACACGTCACCTTTTCAAGCCACTTCGGTATTCAAGAAACACATTATCCAGGGTGCTGCAGATTTTAAGGATCCATCAGCAGTGTGTGAGAACAATGGGAGTGAGAATGTTTCTGGTGAGAAAATCAGCCCCCATCTTAGCCTGAGGAGGGGTAAAAGCTGTGGCCGGAAAGAGGTGTGTCCAGTCCCCATCTTCCCCTCCCAGCTGGTAGCTCCAGGAAGCAGAATTAGAAACACTGAAGTTGGTTCTCCTGTTCAGCCTGGGAAGGATGGGAATAGAGGGTGTGGAGGGAAGGAAATCATCACCAGCCTCTCCCAGTGTCTCCAGGGTGGTCTCTTGGTCACTTGGAAGCCCTAAGGCTAGAGAAACTGCAGTCCTGGCTGTGGCAGGTTTGCAACTGTCCTGAGCTTGCCCTCCACGTGCGCCTCCCACCTCCCGCTGCACGGGCTGCAGAGAAGGAGCTGGTGCCTGACACCCAAGGCTGGTGCCCCTGCAAGGGCATTCACTCAGCAGACCAGCCTCAGAGTTAGGCCCACCAGCTTCCAGCACTGGCTACATGACCCTGGGCGGTTAGTGAGCCTCACTAAGCCTCAGTTTTGGCATCCACCAAATGGAGATGAATAGAGTGCCAAGCTCCTAGTGCATGAGAGTTAAATGCGTCAGACCTCGCGTATCAAGTGCAAAGCATAAATAGTGGTTATTGCCTTGTTGTGCTTGTCAGGAGTATCGATGTTTGCAGCCTGGCTTCTGTTGTTTCCCCTCCCTTCCTTCCCCAAACTTACGGGTGTGGCTTAGTTGATTCAACTGTCTTTAGAGATACTGCTCCTTTGAAGATGAGAGCCTTGCAATTGGATATGAATAAAGTGCTTCTTGAAAAACTGTGAAGGACTCAGCTAATACGTGTTCACCCAGGTGGGTGGTTTTTGTTTTCTAACACGACGTGTATCCTGCTCTTCCATCCTGCCAGGCCCTGAGCTCCATTGGTGCCCAGGCTGGAATGCCCTTACCCTTTATTGATGCTCATTGAACTCACCGCTCAAGGGGTTGGCCCAGTGTCACCTGTGGACTTCCCTCACCAGGAGGGCAGAGGAAGTCACTCCCATGGTGCCTTTCACCTAGCTCTTTAACAGCCTGTGTCATTCAAAATAATTTGGTTTTGCTTTGTAAATTCATCTCCACTACTTGAGTGCAAATTTCTGGAGGATAAAGATGGTCATATTTATCCTTCCGCGGCATATGCTGCTCAATACCTGTTGTATTGGGATCGTTTGCTGTTACTGTAAATTCTTTGAAAGCGTAATAAGCATACGGAATAGGACTCTAATCAAGGGTATACAGCTTGGTAACTTTACAAAGCAAACATACCCGTGCAGCCAGCCTCCAGATCAACTATTAGGAGAAGTGTCAGGAGACAATAAGGAGAAACCTGGAAGTTTACCTTCAGTGTCTTCTCCCCCGAGGGAACCACTGTCCCACTTCCTAACATCACAGATTACCTTCACTTGTGAAGGAACTTTCTACAAGCGTCGTCACACAGTGTGCATGCTTTCGTGGCTGGCATCTTTCATCCAGTGTTGTGTTTGAGATTTGTTCATACTGTTGTGTTTGGTTGTAGCTCATTTACTTTCATGGCTATGTAGTACTCCACTGTGTGATTGTGCTCTTTATTTACCCACTCTACTGCTGATGTCTCACCGGATAGCAACTACTGTGTGAACTAAACTGAATACTAACATCTGCCCCTTAAGAAACCTTTCCCAAGGAGAGGGTGACAGGGTGGAATGTTAAATTCATGAATGCTAGAAAGGCAGCCTGATCCCTCACCCTTTGAAAAGAGCAGTGACTAGGGGCTCCCGATTTCTGGAGCTGGCAAGGTCTTTCAGAATCAGGATGCCTCGGTTTCTCAGCCCATAAGTTCTTTACTCTGCTCTGGCCAGCCAGTTGCAATGTCAGTAAAAATCAGATAGAGCTCTTTTGGCCGTGATGGCGTTCCTGGGATTCTGTTTTGCTATTAAGTATTGGCGTACAAATACATAGCTAAATGTGTTTTACTAATGATTGTGGTGGCATTAATTGTAATTACTTGTCAATCTAACTTGCTTCTGGTGTGTTCATTTCCAACATGCCTGAAAAGGTTTTTAAAGGATTTCACTAGCAGTCTTATAAGTCATTTGTCAATAAATGATGAAAAAAGATTTGGCTGTTTATATTTTGATGTTATCGTTTTAACGGGCAACTGTCTACATGCCACCCACCACAGAAATGCTTTTCCTTCTCTCTTTTTTTTTTGAAGAAGGTGTCTAAGGTGGAGGGAGGCCTGGTTGCTATGGATATCTGAAATTTCATGTTTACATTTGAAGAGGTAAGCTGAAACCTTCACTATTTGGTCTCCACCTGAGTGGCATTTACATTTAGAAATTACAAGATTGTTATTGGCTATCTCGAGCTCGAGGATGTGGCTGAGTACTGGCAGTTAATTAAAACGTGGCTGGCTTTCAATATCAAAATTCTGCAGCCTGTTTTTGTAGGATGCCCCTGAAGGCTTCACTCCCCCGCAATGTGTTTTTGATGTAAAAAAAAATATTTGAAAAGGAAACATAACACAGGGCAGCTTGTCCTCATTCACTGCAGAGGCTGGTTGCTGTGTGAGCTTTTCAGAGTGGGATTCTGCCCCAGTGTTCTCTGTCCTTTAGCTCTGCTGGCTCTGGACTGCCTTCCTTTATTTAATGCGTCCTGGAGAGCTGATGGGAATACCAAGCCTTGGCAGGAAGATGGCTTCATGGGATATTTATTGGGAAGATCTTAGAAAAGTCTGTCAGATCTGAGTACTGCTACTTAAAGTGGCAGGTGAAGTTATTTTTAATTATTCTTTTCATTACTGTATTATTATTTCATATATGTTTTAATTATACAAGTAATTCACGAATACATTCTCAATATAAAAGCAATATCTAACAACGCTGATAAAGGAAAACATTCCCTTGGTAAAAGGTAACACTTTCATCAGTTAGTATGTATTGTGCTAGATCAGGGGTCAGCAAACGATAGCCCAGGGGCCAGTCCAGCTCCCTGCCTGGTTTTGTAAATAAAGTTTTATTGGAACACAGCCACGCCCATTTGTTCACGTATTGTCTCTGGCTGCTTTCACTATAGTACCGAGTCAGACATCAACAGCAGAGACCACGTGGCCCACAAAACCTAAAATATTTATTAACTGCCCATTACAGAAAAAGTTTGTGGACCTCTGTACTAGACGTGTTTTTCTCCTTAGCAATTTTATATACTTAAAGTAATATGAACTTTATATGTAATGTTTATGTACATGTGTAATTTTGATTACTTTACATAAAAGGCTTCATATAGTACATACTGTTCTATACCTCACATTCTTTTCATTTGACAGTTGGCATTCATGATCTGTCATCCATATCGACATACTGCTCTCTCTCATGGTGTTTATTTACCTGTTGCATAGTAGGACTGAGTTAAACTTATTTTATCACCCTCTGTTGGTGAATATACAGCTTACGTTCAGTTTTAATGTTAAAAAGAATGCAGCAATAAAACTTGGCAAAAAAAAAAAACTATTTTTCCCTGCCTGTGTTGGAAAATTGTGTATATAATATGGTAATGCATTTTCACAACTGAGAAGTTGTGTGGTGGTCATAGCAAATATGAAGGAAAGGGGGTTAATTAACTTAGTCAGGGACTTAACACATGACAGTGTGTCAAGCTTCTAGGAACTTCCACAATGGTCAAAAGAGCCTCTTCATTTTTTCAGATGAGGACACCTAGCCTCACAAAGCTCAGGTGATTTATTCAAGGTCATAGTAGTAGGTTTTGACCATGACTTAGCTTGTTGACTGACTTCAACTCCAGTGGCTTAGAATTGAAATATCTGATTTTCATAACTCAGGAGGAATAAGACTTATAGCTGCATATCATTGATAAGTTTTATAGTTTGTCAGAGTATTTGTATTTGGAAGTTTTAAAATCCATGATTTAAGTGTGGAAATTCATATGAGAGTAGTTTTGTTTCTGATAAAATAAATGTTAGGTATCATCCATTCAGCCATCACAGCAAAGAAGAGTCCACATTGGTCGGTGAGACGTCTCAGCTGTTGGGAAGTTCCCGTTCCCGACAGTGCCAGGTTATTGTTCATGGACATTAAGGTCTCACTGGAAAAGAAATAGACAACCTCAGCTGAAGTCATTGTAGCACACTGATGTGACTCAAAGTGTTAATCCAATTCAGGAACAGAATATCTTCCAGAATTGCAAAGAAATCTTTGTTTCTGGTAAAGCAAACATAAGTTGATCTCATGTGAATGAACATTTCTGGCAGCTTAGAAATGACACCAGCATTTGCATGAAGAAATATCTTTAAACATGTCACAATTTTTGATCAGGATAGACGCACCTTTTGAATCCAAACTCTTAACAGAGGTGATGTGAAACTGCACTGAAGGTAGTGACGTGCTGGGTTTTTTGTTTGGTTTTTATTTTAGTTTTTTTCATCTAGTTTTGTTGAGATATAATTGGCATATGGCACTGTACAGGTTTAAGGCATGTAATATAATGATTGTCTTACATCCATCATGAAGTGATTGCCACAGTAAGTTTAGTGAACATCCATCACTTCATATAGATACAAAGTAAAAGAAAAATTGAAAGAAATGTTTTCCTTGTAATGAGAAATGTTAGGATTTACTCTCTTAACAATTTTCCTATATAACATACAACAGTGTTAATTATATTTATCATGGTGCACATTACATCCCTAGTACTTATTTATCTTATGACTGGAAGTTTATACCTTTTGGCCACCTTCATCCAATTCCCCCTCCCCGCATCCCCCGCCTCTGGTAACCACAAATCTGATCTCTTTTCCTATGAATTTGTTTTTGAAGTATAATTGACCTACAATACTAAGTTAGTTCCTGTTATACAACATAGTGTTTCAATATTTCTATACATTTCAAAATGATCACCATAATAAGTCTAGTTATTATCTGTTACCATACAAAGATGGTACATTATTACTGACTGTATTTCCCACACTGTACATTTCATACCCATGACTCATTTATTTTGTAACCAGAATTTTATGCCTGTTACTCTCCCTTACCTATTTCTCTCATCTCCCCACTCCTCTCCCCTCTGGCAACAACTTGATTGTTCTCTGTATCTATGAATCTTTCTATTTAGTTATGTTTGTTCATTTGTTTTATTTTTTTTTGATTACAGATATAAGTGAAATTGCACAGTTTGTCTTTCTCTGTCTGATTTATTTCACTTAGCCAAAAAGCTTTTTTTTAAAACCTCACATAAAATCAGATAAATATTTAATGTTAATGAGACTCTCACTTTCAAGTTTCTCTGCTGTAGCTTCTAACCGCCTTTTCTCCTTCACTATTCTTAGCTAAATTTATTTTGACCCTGGTAGTAGTAAAAGAAGTATTAGGAAATGAAACCCAATGCTCAGAACTACCTATGAATTCACAAGTTCAGTCTGGAGTCACTGTTGGTGCCAATGAAAGATTTGCCTGGAAAACAATCACAATTCGTATTCTTTACAGTAGAATAGAAGAGAATTTTGCTGTTGATAATTGTCTTTCTTTAAGTGCCAGCAATAATTGCCTGGTGGTCTTGGAACAGAGAAAAAGAGGGAAATGACTAGAGCAAACTCTGCTATTCAGTTTCTTGGCTTAGAGATCATGTGGAGACAGAGAAAACAGAGCGAATACAACCAACTATGGTTAGTCGCAATGACTGGAAGACGCGAAACAATGTTGGACATTTTGTCAGATTAATAGATGGTCACTGAGTATTTCTAGAGTTCCTGTAAGGTACATTATTAGGTATTAGAGGGCACATATTAAATTACAGACAAGAGCTTTGTTTCCTAAATTATAGCCCTTGCTAGGAAAAGCAAGGCAAACAAACCATAATCAACATCCAAGTAGGAATTTCTTCTTAGTAGGTCTAGGAGCAAGACTCTTAAGGCTTCCATTATTTAAAACTGCAGCTGAACATATAAAATAATGAAACAGCTCATTGAAAACCAATCAGTTATATACTCACAAATAAAATGGCTTGATAAATAGTTCTTTCTTGTGAACACAATTATGTTGTTGTTTTGGCTTCATGTAGACAGAATGAAGGCAACCATTCATAGAGTAAAACCAAAGTCATAGAATAAAATCCTGAAGTCATAGAATGAAGGACCCCCGGAACTGGAAGGGACTCTGAGGTCACCTTGTCAAATGCCTATGTCATCAAAAATATTATCCACCTGGTAGATTTTACTTGTAAATTTTTAAGATCCCAGCCTGACTTCCCCCTGCCTCTCCTTGAATTTTAAAGCTGCCACCTCACAGCATCACTGGAGAATACACACCCTTTTTAATATTAGCATAAGAAAACTCTAAGAAGTTAAATATACATGAAACTATGATTTTAAAAAAGCTACACATAGCATCTCAGAGTTTACAAAAAAGTGAAGCTTTTTGTTTGCTTTAAAAAAAAACTGAACTGAAGTATGCAGTAGCACAGATAATCTATTCCTCCTCTTCGTTAGGGGACCTAATGCCATGTGACCACATACGCCTCAAATTTGCCATGATGCTTTTCTCCAGTTACTAAATAGGCAAGCAAATATTAAAGCCAGGAATGTGTATGTGCAATAAAAATAGCTATTGTAGGAAGTAGTTGTCGAGAAATTAATGAAATATGTGTGTTTGCTCTATAAAGGAAGGAACCTAAAAGGAGTCAAGTATATACACGGCTTATATGCTGAGAAGGAAAGAGAAATGATTGGAAACCAAAGTGCCAAAGTGGTGGCTGAGTTATTAGCAATGAAGCATTTCCCTGGACTTGTATCAATAATAATCAAAAATAGCTTCAAGCTAAACAGTTCTTCTTAAAAATAGGATCCTGGAATGTTCATAGACTCTGAGAAGGTGGCATAAAGGTAGTGCCCAGATTTATAGAGACAACCACAGCAGGATGAGTTTTCATCCGTAGCTGGTTTTCAGGTGAAATGAGGTGTGTTTAAAAAACATATACCCAAAGCAGAGGCAAAAACAAATTGAAAAAAATAATCTGGAGGAAAAAGATATGCAGCAACAGAAGAAAATTACCCAAAAAGAGTGCTTATAATGAATGTATTTTGAATAATAAGAGATAATCTTACACTCAAAATGAGAACAAGATGCTGTGGGGGAAAAAGCACAGAGAACAAAAAGAGTTTTAGAAATTAAAAATACAGTCATTCCATAGGGAAAAAAAAATCAGACAGCCAGAATATGAAACATTCTATATGAGCGTAGCATTGTATTGTATGCATGAGCTGTAATTTATTGTACTGATGTCCTCCAGTGAAAGGAATTTTACTTGCTGTTACTAGGGTACCTCTCTTCCTCCTTGTGCCTGAGGCTTTCCTTAAGTGTGCGTAACTTAGAGTGCTTCTGAATTCCCTTTTGGTGAGACATTAGCAGTTTGTTATGTTTCCTTATCATCCATGCTGTCAATGGCATTTTTCTCTCATTTACATTAGCCCAGAAGGGCAAGGAGTGTTTTTATCTAGATGGGTAAATCTTACACATAACAAATTGGCTGCATATCTTTGCTTGCTGATACTTTTTTTAGCAGGCTAATCTGATATACTACCTATTTCTCAAATTAGAATAACATTCGTGGTGGTGGTGACCTTGATAAAGTTCCTGAGTCTCCAAAGACAGAAGCCAATTGCTGGCGGCTACATTGCATTTTAGCTAATGCAATAAAGGATTGCTTTCCGTAGTGCAAAGATAAAGACTCGGGGTAAGGGGCAATGGTTTAGCGCATTAGGGGAAATGCAGAATAATCACACGTGTCACTTTATTGCTGTAGAATGTAGAGTCTTTTTATGATAATATTCTCCTTTTGAACAAGGCCACTTGGCAGCAAATAGACCCAGCTTCAGATCATGACTCTGCTACTTTTTTAACATTGGGCAAGTTACAGTTCTCTCTGCCCAGTTTTCTCATCTGTAATATGGATTGTGAGGTATGTGTGGAAATCTCATAGGTCTGTTGTGAGGATTTAATGAGTTCTGTATTGAAAGCTTTTTTTGTAAACTATGAAGTGCTAGTGATGGTGGGGGAGATGTGGGTTTGGGCTGTGACAGCAGTAGTAGGAGCAAGAATTAGTGGTCGTGGCATAAATAGGAATAGTAGCAGGAGAAATATTAGTAATGAGTAGTCCTGCTGGGACAGTTCTGTTTTAAGACAAATTCCTTGTGGATAAAAGTCAGATCTTAATCAGATGCATTTATGATAGTGTCTTTTCACTGCAAAGATTTTGTATGTATTTGGAAGTAGAGGGGGAAAAGAAGAGGTATTACTTGCCCACAGAATTTTATAATGAAAATGAGTGTTTGCTTTGTATTTTATTATCTCTGGAAAGGGACTTTATTATAAATTACAATAGCAGTTTTTTTTATTAATAAAGTTTTCTAAATAAAGTATTTTTACTAAATTGATGGCATTTTCAGTCTCTACTCAAGATTCCTAATTTTGCAATTTAAATTTTCTTCAATTTAAATTCATATTTGTTGTCATTCTTGAGTCTTGATTATAAAAGGAGAAAATCTACTCCTTTAGAGGTAAGTACTCTGAAAGAGTCATGTGTAGGATTAGCTGTCTTCTGTAAGCGCGTTCTTGTTTTTTTCTTTATTTGAAAAGATACTTTTGGGAAATGGACATGTTTCCAAAGCATTAAGTTAGCACCAATCTTTTTCTTAGCATTAAACATCAGGTGTTTTGTAACCCAAGAGACACAAGAAACGAACACATCTTTTTGTGATGGGGAATTAGTGGGATAGATGTTGTGTTGTTGTTAGTGAAGAATTAGGGGAGTGAGTGTTTAAAAAAGCAGCAATATATCAAAATATATATTTAAGGCACAGAAAGATATTCTTCCTGCCTGTTAGGATTGTTTCATTTTAAATTAGAGTGTTTAGAAAAGCACATAAGCATGACAATATGAAGTGATGAATCATACATATAGATAAATATAACGAAGCTTGTAAAGTGCCCCCTCCTTCTCAAAATCTTCATCGGCACCCTAGAAGAAGCTGTGATTCTTGTCACTTGTAATCCACTACATATTCAAGCATATAAGTGATATACACCTCATTCATAGAATATGAGGGCACCATTTGAAAATAAGTTGGGGTAGAGCATAAAGAGTCATGGTCCATGCCACTTACAGTTCATTCATCAATTCATTCAGTAAATATTTAGTAAGTGTCTACACTGAGGCAGGCCCCATTCTAGGTGCTAAGGACACTACAGTGAACATGGCAGACACAGTCGCTTCCCTCAAGGAACTTATTTCTTGGTTGGAGGGAGGGAGAGAAATGCAATAAGTAAGTTGAGCAAGTAGATACAGAGTATATCAGATGGTAATGTATGCTATACAGGAGAAAAAAAAACAGGATAAAGGAGACAGTGAAGTCCAGATGGAAGGAGGCTACTCTTGTATAGGATAGATAGCAAAAATCTCACTAATCTGCTAAAGTTAGGGCAGAGGCATGGAGGAAGGAACTAGGACAGCCCTGGATTACTGCAAGCAGTGGTGATGCGAAGGCCCTGGTGCAGGTAGCAATCTTAGTATCTTTGCAGGACAGCCCAAGTCAACTTCTCTGAGTTGCAGTTTCCTCTGTGATCAAAATGGAAATAGCAATGCAATAGTGAAGGATGGTTTAGGAGGAATAAATGAAATAGTGTGTGCAAAAAGCCCAGCATAGAGTGAGTGCTTTGTCAATCTTCAGTGCCTTCCTTTTGTAAATATCTGTTCATGTTGGTATATGTGCTTGTCTGCATCATTATAGTCTCTCTTCCTTGACACTTGACCCTTTTAAACACTAAGGCCAAAACCATTATCAGATGTCTGTTACAGAAAACACTAAGGCAATGAACTGTGTTATACAGTAATGCTATCCATGAACTACCTTCTGGAACATGTCTTCATGCTTCACTTGTCTTTCTCAGATCCTGCTACCATTGGTCCTACTGCTGTGGTCTTCTACTACAGATGGCAGGTTTTGTGGTAGACTATGCTCAAGGTAGCTCCAGACAAGCTCCCTTCCATTCGTCCCTAGGAAACTCATGCCCCCGTAAACAGGGTGGGACAGATACTCCATCCCCTACTCCTTTAAACCCTGACATCATTCTCCAGTTTCTTCTTTTCCAGCTTAGGCAGGCACAGGAATCAGACAGCTGAAATGCTCTGCCTAAAAGAGTAAGAGAAATTTAGGAGCAGGGTTGGGGTTTAAACCTAAGAAGGGGAGAAGAGAAAAAAGACCTTCTCCAACCATTGTGGCAGAGTGGCTGAGATGCTTTTATGAATAGAAAAGACCAAAAAGCATTTCTAAGTGGTTTACATTGCTCCACTGTAAATTCTTTCCATCTCATCAAACCTGTGATAAAGTCTCCTACAAAAACGGGTCCTGGTATATGGCTCCTTTTGGGTAGCAGTTAAAGAAAAGGGGTGAGTTCCATTTGGGGGCCAACATTAGGGCAGAAATGAATGAAAAGCCCTGTGATTAATAGTGGGGGGAAGTAAGAAATTCTCAAAAGTTTCTCAAGGGCATTAAGAATTTCAAGCCAGTAGTATACTCATCTTCAGGAGCAGCATAACCTCAGGTGACATGCGCATGTGCATGACACTTGCTTCGGGCAGCATTCCAACAAAGACTGCACTCTCTGGGATGGTGACATGAAAGTCAGGCTGAAACTGAACCCTGAGGGGGCCTTTGGGCCTGGACTGCCAGAGAACGGGTACAACAGACAGAAAGCGTCCACATTTGTCAGTGTCCTTGAAGGGACCAGTGCTCTGTCATGCAGCATATTCTCAAGCTGCATTGTTGAGGTCCCAAGACCACACTCAAACACAGTGGGAGTGGCTTTGTTAACTTCAGCAGTTCAGTGGCTTGGTCTTGAGTCAACACCTTTGATTCCATAGAACAGAAAGGAGTTAGTTTAGGGTAGCTGCCTCGGACTATATGTGTTCAGGGCCATACATAAGTTAGCTATAATATTAAAGCTAACATTTATGGGCACCTAGTGTGAAGAAAGGCTTGTGCTAGGCTTTTACGTAGATTAACTCATCTAGTTCTCACCACAGCTCTTTGAGGTAAGTACTAGGATTGTTACTTCTAAATGAGGAGGCATAATTTGACCCAGGTACAGGTTTTGGGAAATTGAAACACATGGAATAATTAAGAGAACTAAGGCAGAATTTTATGATAAGAAGTGGGAGTTGAAGAAGCAGTCAATTCAGCTATTATTTTTTCTTTTTTTAATTGAAGTATATTTGATTTACAATATTATGTTAGTTTCAGGTGTACAGTGTAGTGTTTCAGTATTTTTGCAGATCATACTTCATTATAGGCTATTACAAGACAGTGGCTGTAATTCTCTGTGCAATGCAGTATATCCTTGTTGCTTACCTATTTTATGGTTAGTAGTTCATATTTATTAATCCTTTATCCCTAACTTGTCCCTCCCCCCTTCCCTTTCCTGTGGTAAGCACAGTTTGTCTTCTATATCTGTGAGTCTGTTCCTGTTTTACATATAAGTTCATTTGTATTACTTTTTATATTCCACATATGAGTGATATCATACAGTATTTGTCTTTCTCTGTCTGAATTATTTCAGTAAGCATAGTATTCTCTAGGTCCATCCACGTTGCTACAAATGGCAGTATCTCATTCTTTTTATGGCTGAATAATATTCCATTATACACACACACACCTCACATCTCCTTAATCTAATCATCTGTTGATGGGCACTTGGGTTGCTTCCATGTCTTGACTATTGTAAATAATGCAATTCAGCAATTCTTTAATAGCAGATAGCTGTTAGCTTTATATAGATGCTTAGTGTCTGCTTCAGGCTGATAGGATGATGATGTAATTTCATTTACATCTGTCTAATATTTCTTTTTAGACCATAAAGTCTCCCAATTCATGTCATCTTGGGTCCTAGGTCTTCCTCTGTCTTTGCAAATTCACTCTGCATGGGTGGGTATGTAGCTCATTGCAGGAAGCTTGGGAGATGATGATGATGAAACTTGAGAGCAGTTTGGGCTTTGTGGAGAAATAATGAGGTCTGAGTTCAAGCAAAGATCAAGTTGGGGTGAACCAGAAGGAGAACATGGTCAAGGTAAAAGAGTTGGTGTTTAAAGCAGGTGTTTGTATGAGTACTTAGGCAAAAAATGTAGCTCTGGAGATCCATTTCAGGGTCTGGTCTTAAGAGTGTGCATATATCTCTTCTTTGGAATTTACACATTTACTTATGCACATGTATTAATCCTTAGAACAACTAGCTACTCATTACTGCCCTGGGTAGGGGCCAGTGAGGGGTGGAAGAGTGATGCATATAACTTTTGGAAACACTATCTTCAGAAAAAGCTAATTTACTACACTCTAAATGGCCATTAACTTAAGCCCGACTCACTAGAGTAGCTGACTTTTAATGAAGAATTGCTTTCCTGCAAGAAAAATTCTTAAGATTGCTGGAAAAGGAAAGAGTAAATCCCAGGAGATTGTTACAACTGGTAGATGAGGCCTGTTGACTAGCCTGGCTGGATTTCCTTTAAATGCCAAGATGAAAGTCATTCAGCATGGAGCTCTCACCAGTGAGGATTTAAGAGGTGTTTGTTCTTGTTCTATACTACTGCCAGGAACTATAATTAGCAGATAAGTGTAAGAGATGGAGATGCATTTTTTTCAGTCTACATAAATACCCTCCTTCTTTAACCCACAGCCATCATAACCAAGTGGACCTGAATAGTGGAAGTCCAAATGGACAGATGTCGTCTATAAATCCATAAGAACAGTGCACCTGTTAGTTTTTCTTTTGGCCTGAAGATTAATAAAGGGCCTTGAACTAGTTTGCCATTAATCTTTCATTTTTTTTTTCCAGTAATCTTATCTACAAAATGCTTAAACTGGTATGTTAGAAATCCTTGGTTTTTAGATGTGTTCACCCTGAATTCTTTTCTTTTTTCCCTTCTTGGCAAATGTTTATCACACTCCGAGGCAACTTGATACTTCTTTCACAGAGAGAAGTGTTCCAGAAAGGAAATAGGAAAAGTGGTTGCTTAGAAAATGTAAGGGCTCTGCGAGGCTTTTATATTTCTAAAATATAATAATAAAATAAAATATTATTTCTAATAAAAGAGCATTAGGGAAGTATGCTAAACACTCGCCATCCTTACAATATGAAGATGTTACTACTCACCCCTTTTCAGGCAGATTTTGAAAGTTTTGTTTTGCTTCAGTTCACTTTGGGTTTTTTTGGGTTTGTTTGTTTGCTTACTTGTTTTTTTCCCATGAATATGAATGTATTTACATTAACTCATCCACAGCTACTTCTTTTAACCAAAAGTATTCTTTAGTGTGGGAAAATCAATGTAAAAGCTGATTGATGCACCTGTTCAATATGTAGCACTGAGTCTTACATAAATAAGTAGCTTATGTTGCCAGTAAGGAATGATGATCCGTGAGTTTCCTTTATTATCGTCCTGTTCTGACATCTCCAGTTCTCACAGCAGAAGGCAGAACTGAATTGTGAGTCATGATCAGTGAATCAACAGGTCACATTCAGTCCAAGAGACAAGAAAGGATGAAGAAGCAAGGCTGTGGTCAGGTAGGAAAGGTACGACAGCAACCATAGTCATTAAAGCAGTCCTAAGAGAGAAATTTATAGTGATACAAGCCTACCTCAGGAAACAGGAAGACTCTCAAGCCACCTAACCTTACACCTAAAGCAACTAGAGAAAGAAGAACAAACAAAACCAAAGTTAGGAAAAGGAACGAAATCATAAAGATCAGAGCAGAAATAAATGACATAGAGACTTTAAAACAATAGAAAAAAATCAATGAAATGAAAAGCTGTTTCTTTGAAAAGAGAAACAAAATTGATAAATCTTTAGCCAGACTCATCAAGAAAAAAGGGAGAGCACTCAAATCAATAAAATCAGGTATGAAAAAAGAGAAGTTACAACTGACACCACAGAAATACAAAGAATCATAAGGGACTACCGTGAGCAACTATATGTCAATAAAATGGACAACCTAGAAGAAATGGACAAATTCTTTGAAAGATACAATCTCCCAAAACTGAACCAGGAGGAAATAGAAAATATGAGCAGACCAGTTACCAGTACTGAAATTGAATCAGTAATTTAAAAACTACCCCCCAAAAAAGTCCAGAACCAGATGGCTTCACAGGTCAATTCTACCAAACATTTAGAGAAGAGTTAACACCTGTTCTTAAACTCTTTCAAAAAATTTCTGAGGGAGGAACACTTCCAAACTCATTCTGTGAGGCCACCATCACCCTGATGCCAAAACCAGACAAAGATCACAAAAAAAGAAAATTCCAGGCCAATATTACTGATGAACATAGATGCAAAAATTCTCAACAAAATACTAGCAAACCAAACCCAACAATACATAAAAGGGTCATAAACCATAATCAAGTGGTATTTATCCCAGGGATGCAGGGGTTTTTCAGTGTCTGCGAATCAATCAATGTGATACACCACAATAACAGATTGAAGAATAAAAACCATATGATCATCTCAATAGATGGAGAAAAAGCTTTTGATAAAATTTAACATCCATTTATGATAAAAAATTCTCAGAATGTGGGCACAGAGGGAACACACCTCAATAAAATAAAGGCCGTATATGACAAACCCACAGCTAACATCACACTCAAGGGTGAAAAGCTGAAAGCATTTCCTCTAAGAGTAGAAACAAGAAAACGATGTCCACTCTCACCAATTTAGTTAACGTAGTTTTGGAATTCCTAGTCACATCAATCAAAGAAGAAAAAGAAATAAAAGGAATCCAAATTAGAAAAGAAGAAATAAAATTGTCACTGTTTGCAGATGACATGATACTGTCTATAGAAAATCCTAAAGATGCTACCAGAGTTTATCAGTGAATTCAGTGAAGTTGCTGGATACAAAATTAATAAATAGAAATCTGTTGCATTTCTATACACCAAGAATGAAATATCATAAACAGAAATTAAGGAAGCAATCCCATTTACCATCACATCCAAAAGAATAAAATACCTAGGAATAAACTTACCTAAGGAGGCAAAAGACCTGTACTGTGAAACTGTAAGATACTGATGAAAGAAACTGAGGACAACACAGACGGAATGATATACCATTTTCTTGGAAAACTCAATATTGTTAAAATGGTCATACTACCAAGGCAATCTACAAATTCAGTGTAATCTCTATCAAATTACCAATAGCATTTTTCACAGAACTAAAATAAAAAAACTTTAAATTTGTATAGAAACACGAAGGACCCCGTATAGCCAAAACAATCCTGAGAAAGAAGAGTGAAGCTGGAGGGATCATGCTTCCTGACTTCAGACAATGCTACAAAGCTACAGTAATCAAAACAGCATGGTACTGACACAAAAACAGATACATAGGTCAATAGAGCAGGATAGAAAGTCCAGAAACAAACCCATGCACTTATGATCTATTAATCTATGACAGAGGAGGCAAGAACATACAATGGTGAAAAGACAAGTCTCTTTAATAAGTGATGCTGAGAAAACTAGACAGCTACCTGTAAAAAAAGAAATTAAAACATTCTCTAACACCATATGCAAAAATAAACTCAAAATGGATTAAAGACCTGAATGTAAGACCAGATACTCTAAAATTCATGGAGAAAACATAGGCACAAATCACATCAGTATTTTTTGGCTCTGTTTCCTGGATAATGGAAATTAAAAACAAAAATAACAAATGGGCCTACTGAAACTTAAAAGCTTTTTGCACAGCAAAGGAAACCATAAACACAATGAAAAGACAACCAATGGAATGGGAGAAAATATTTGCAAATGATGTGACTGACAAGGGATTAATTTCCAAAATATACAGACAGCTCATACAGCTAAATATCAAAAAGAAAAGAAAAAAACCCCAAACAACCCAATCAAAAAAAAAAATGGGCAGAAGACCTAAATAAACATTTCTCCAAAGAAGACATCTAGATGGCCAACAAGCACATGAAAAGATGCTCAGTACTGCTAATTATTGGAGAAATGCAAATCAAAACTACACTGAGGTATCACCTCACACCAGTCAGAATGGCCATCATTAAAAAATCTACAAATAATAAATGCTGAAGGGGATGTGGAGAAAAAGGAACCCTCCTACACTGTTGGTGGGAATATGAATTATTGTAGCCACAATGGAGAAGAGTATGAAGGTACCTTTAAAAACTAAAAATAGAGTTACCATATGAATCAGCAATCCCACTCCTGGGCATATATCCAGAAAAAACTAATTCAAAAATACATGCACCTCAGTGTTTATGGCAGCACTATTTACGATAGCTAAGATGTGGAAGCAACCTAAATGTCCATTGATAGATGACTGGATAAAGAAGTAGTGTAGTGAGAATGAATACACACACACACACACACACACACACACACACACACATATATATTAGAATACTACTCAGCTATAAAAAAGAATGAAATAATGCCATTTGCAGCAACATGGATGGACCTAGAAATTATATTACATGAAGTAACTCAGACAAAGACAAATCTCATATGATATCATTTATATGTGGAATCTTAAAAGATGATACAAATGAACTTATTTACAAAACAGAAACAGACTCACAGACATAAAAACAAACTTATTGCTACCAAAGTAGGAAGGAAGGGAGGGATAAATTAGGAGTTTGGGATTAGCATATACACACTACTATATATAAAACAGATAAACAACAAGGACCTACTGTATAGCACAGGGAACTATATTCAGTATCTTTTAATAACTTATAATGGAAAAGAATCTGAAAAAGAATAGATATACATATTCATGTATAACTGAATCAATTTGCTATATACTTGAAACTAATACAATATTATTAATCAGCTATGCTTCAGTTAAACAAAAAGCGAAAATCAGGACCAATATCAGCCTAGAAACACCAGCAAAAGCATACCAATGAAATGCCCAGCAATGAAGATCATAACAGTTAACCCAACATAGAATAATCGTAACATAATAAAAGTTCAAATCACCCCTACTTCAAAATATGTGAAAAATTCATTACCTGTTGCAAAAGCATCACTGTTTATTCTAGTCTTTCTCTCCATGAGACTAGTCTCATAACTCTTCAAAATAAAATGGTCTGCTGAGCTAAGAGTGAACAGGGTTGAATGAGATAGACCAGTGTATTTTGGTGACAATGATTATACCTTTTAAAGTTTTCATAACTAGCACTTTACTATTATCATTATTTTCTGTGCAGTAGACAGCACCAGTTCCAGAAGTTTTGTGGTATAATTGAAATAGATTTTTTTTTTTTTTTTTGCTAAGCAGCATATTTGATATTTCTTCAGTGAGGCTACAGCTGTTCTCCCCAATCCCGCCCCCAAATTTATGGTGAAGAAACATGACTTCACTCTATCTGGTTTTTAACATAGCCTTGGTTTTCCTCTTCACAAAACTCTTAAGGCCTTAAAGGTCACGGGCAGTATTTACAAAGGCTAAGATGTGCTACAGGAGAGGCAATGATGCTTATGTTTTCAGAATTATGATGAAACATGGGATGGTCCACTGAGAATCAAGTTCGGATAGTCTTCTCTGAACTTGGCTTTGAAACTTTGCTTGGAAACTGAGAAGGTTTTGTTTGTTTGTTTATTTTTTCTTGTCCTCATTACCAATACTTGTCTGTTATAGTTTTAAACAATGCATCCAATGTAACCTTTTTATTAGAGGTTAGGTTTAAAAAATCTTTTCTTATGGCACTGTCCTTAGCTCATGCTTTACCCACTGTTCAAATGCCTCCCGCTCACAAAATGAGAAGGAAAATCTTTCTGTGACATGGAGGTATCACCATCTCTTTTCAAGTAGGAGGAACACACGCCTCCACAGCAGATTTTCTCCATATTGTGGTGTTTATGCAGCAAAGAGCTGCACTTCTGAAGGGTTTCTTGTGAAGGTGCTTTTATGCTTCTTGCCTTGGAGACTTCACCAAGTGTGTCAGGAAGTACCCCCGCCCTGACGCTTCTTTTCAGTGTATGTATTTCTGTGGTTCTCCACAGCCTCATGGAATATATTCCTTTCAGTTTCCCTCAGAATCATTTATGTTTTATTATTTGCAGATGGAAAAAAAAAGCAAATTGACAAACAGGAAATGATCTCGTTATTTAATAAGCCTTCATTCCCCTACTTGATTCTGAAATGTGTGCTCTGAATGAGTCTGATCCTAGACTGTGAGCTTCTTTCTGTTTTCTCCTTCCATTTCCCTTTGTTCCCTGTCCTTGTCTCCTTTCCTCCTTTCCTGTTCTAGCTGTTTGAAGGTCAGTTTGCCCCCCAGATTGCCCACTTAGGTTCTTTCCCTCGTGATGGACTCTTTTCATCCTTCTGACTCTCAGACTTGTTCCCAGTCACTGTTAATGTGTTTATCACTTCTGACATAAGGTGGTAGATTTTTTTTAGCTTATATTTTCCTCCTCTTTGCAACTCCCTTCCTTCACTAACAGCGGAGAGTGACAACTAGTGATTAGAGGAATCTTGAAAATGCCACTGGGAACTCAGCAAGGAGAGGTGCCTCATCAAGACGCAGGCATGTGTTCAAGCTCAGATCCGCAGATGTCCCCTCCTCCACCCCTTTTATCCCCACTTTACTAGCAAAACCTGAGTAACCTCTTTCTACCTCCTGACCCAGAGGTTCTAGCTGAAAACCTCAGCAAGCCCAGGGGTACGTGCGGCCCTACTCAGGGCTTTTACTCTCCCCTCCCTCATGTAGTCTGTTTTGAAGCAAATGCGATGTTATTTCTCTACCAGGGAAAAAACCTTTTTCTGTAAATGGAGATATAGAATCTGTGGGCGCTACAGAATAAGCTCTAAAGAAGCAAACGTTTCCATGTATTTCTGCTCACAATCCTATTTCCTCTTTCCTGTCCTTCCTTGGTCCTTCTTTGAGTTCTCAAGTTGCCCTTTGTATCTTTCTTCATTTTTGGCCTTGCTGGTGTGTGTGGCTGAGTTCAGAGCGAAAGCCTAGAGAATGATTGATCACTTCAGACCTTTAGGATCTGCTTGTCCAACAGAGCTCAGCTTAAAGCCAGACTGCAAAACTACTCTGGTCTCCACAGAACAGAACTGTACTGGTCAGAGCAGCTGATGGCCGTCGATAAGCGCTGTGGTGAATGGCAACGGTTGGTCCATCTCTTAACAAGTTCATGCATTCATTCAGCAAATATTTATTTTGCACTTACCCTGTACCTGGCTGTTCTAGCTTTGAGGATGTTACAGGAACAAAACAGATGAGTGTCCCTTCACACACCTTCCCATGTTAGAATACATTTTCATAATCTCTTGGGCAATAGCAGTTTTTACAAGTGACACTAGCATCTTTCAGAAATAAAATCCAAAAAGTTTTAATGACTATAAGCATCTTGTTCAATTATCGATATCAATATTGATATCACTATCTATATCTATACATGTATATACACACATATGTACATATTTAAAGAAGCAGATGCTGCAAAACTAAAGTAAAATACTTTCGTCTCTTTTTATGTTAGTGGAACAGCTTCTTGCAGGACGTGTTGTACTTTCTCTCCTCCCATTCCCTTGCCCCCATCAAAAAAAGGAAAAAAAGAAAGAAAAAAGAAACATGTTTGGATTTTCACCACCTGGTTATGGTTAGTTCTTTATTTTAAAATCGCTTTCAAAACAGATCAGACATTACAATGTTAAAAACAATTTTCACTGTCGGCATTGAATATCATACTGCGCTTGTAGTAATAACTGATAGATATCTAGAATAATCTTCAATAGGACTGAGACTATAAAGAACTGTCAATCACCAAGTTTAACTTTAAACACAGATGATTTGAATTCATGTTAGCAGCGTGAGGAAGCCAAGAAGATGGAATAGTGCTCGTTGGAGAAAAGATGATAGGATTACCTCTGCAGTTTGCCTTTCTTGCTGGTTGCTTGAGCCACTAAATCAAGGCAAAGTTTATGAAAAGCCTGTGGTTGGGGTCTCCAACTCTTTATTCCTGCTGAGATTTTCCTATTATAAATCTGCTGTCAGAACATAAGTGCTTTACTTGTGACTTAATTCTATGCAGACACAGATACCTTAGTTCAACACTTGGGCCAGGCGGCCTTAACTGTCTTGAGAGCAGCAGAGATCTCATTAATTTGAGCTGCTGCAAAGAAAAGGGGTTCACATGCTCTCTGGTCACCGTTTACTTCTCTGGCAACCACCCTGTGGTTGCTGAAAGAAACCATGAACTCTGAGGCAGTGAGAGGGCCAGAATGTTGAGGGCTAGGAGGGAACAGCAGACTAGGGAGGCGGAGTGGTAGGCTTGGATTCAAAGCGTTATCCTTCTAGAAAGAAGCAGTTTCACTCTTAATATCTTCCATGTCACCTCTTTTTAAAAATTGGTCATTTAAAAATATTTCTGCTACTGTCATCATTAGCCAGACTTACACTGTCCAGTCTGGGATCCACTAGCTGCATGAGACTATTTACATTTAAAAACCAAATACAACTTCAAATCCAGTTCCTCAGTTTGCACCAACCTCATTTCAAGTGCCAGATCACTGCATGGGCCTCTGTGTTGACAGCACAAATAGGACATTTCCATGGTCACAGAAATTTCTACTGGACAGTGCTAGTGTACACAGTGTTTGTAGAATATCTCTTGGGCTTTGGTTATTTGACACCTTTACATTGGTCGGGCACTTAAAACGTGTGGGCAGCAAGAGCTGAATGCTAACATTTAAGCATATTTCCATTTTGGTTATTCTGATTTTGAATCTTCTTGTTAAAGATTCATGGATGATTACTTTCTTTGCTGTCTTTTAGATGTCTTTGAATATCTGTATGTCAGTGCTCTGTAATGTGTGCTTCCCAGAGGGCCCAGTCCAAAAGCTGCTAGTTATCAATGTGTAGTGAAGATGGGAGAGAAATTGGGAGTAAGCATTTGGACATTTTTGTAGGGACTCAGCATTGCTGCAGCATCCAGTCATTCATGTTGATTGTATTTTACAGATAGGTCAGTCTGCAACAGAATAAAATTTTTTGAAATAGAAACTGGCCCTTCACCAGAGTGTTCGAGATTTGCAGATACTAACTACTATATATAAAACAGATAAGTCTGCATAGCGTGGGGAACTACATTCGATATCTTGTAGTAACCTCTAATGAAAAAGAATATGGAAAGGAATACATGTATCACTTGACAATTCTTGCCTTGTAGAGAATCTGAAGATAAATCATATTCAAAATACATGAGTAGAAATTAATGTTATCTCTGTCTTAAAATGTGCCCTAAAGAGCTTGTCTATTAATTCATCATGCAGAAACATTTATTGAGCACCTACTATTTGACCAAGCACCGGCAATAAGAGACAAATAAAACATAATTATTGTCCTTTGGGAGTTTAGAGCATAGTGCAGGCAGACATACAGTCATCAGTCACAAACAGTGAATGGCGAGATTGCTCTACACGGAGGAGAAGCAGTTAAATCAGACAGTGTTCAGGGAAGGCATTCTAGAGGAGGTGAAATTGAAGCTATGAAAGCTACATTTTGAAGGATGAGGTGATGATGAAGTGAAGTGAGCAACTACACCCCAGGCAGAAGGAACAATGTGTGTGAAGACTCAGAGGGGTGAAGCCCCACAATATACAGAACTACAAAGGGCTCTGAATGCCTGGGCAAAGGGATCTCATGGGGCAGGGGTAGACGGTGAAGTGAGAGAGTTTGAGCCCTATCATGCAGGTCTTTGGGTGCTGAACCTGAAGCCGCAGTGGAGCTGCGCTGGCAGAATTTTAGCAGGGGCAGGACAGGGCCTTTTGGCAGTTCCTTCCAGCAACATGGTAGGGAAGAGATGGGAGGGCTCAAACCAGCAACAGAGTTTCTAGTTAGAAGACAGCAGCAGAAATTCAGGAGGAAGTTGATAGGGACTGAAATCAAGGCAGGGCAGTGAGTTAAGGAGAAGGAGGAGTGGAGATCTCCCAGAGATTAAGAAGATCAAATCTATCAGCTGATTGGAGATAGGAACTTGGCACAGAAGGGACATTTCTGTTGGATCCCAGGCTTCTGGCTAAGGTGGCTCAGTGGCTGGTTCTTAATCCCAGAGATGAGAGAATCCAGGAAGAAGATACTTTAGGGGAGAGAACAGTGAGACAGTATGCTGTGGTGGTTCAGACCTTAAGTTCTGAAATTAAATCTGCCCTGGGTAGATGTCTCAATTCTCTTATTTAGCAACTGCATGAACTTGCTTGGACTCACTTAACTTCTCTAAGCCTGGGCTGCCTCATGTTAAATGCTAGATTAATATAAGGATTACTTGCTAGATCAATATAAGGATTAGATGAGATGACCATTAGGAAGAACAGTGCCTAGCACTTAGGCTCAATTAACATTAGCCCCAGGCATGTCCCTCTGGAGTTATGCAGTGCAGCATCCCTGAGTCCAGGCAGCCCACCTTGTACTCCCAGCCATTCCAGTATACTGCCAAGTGGGGGCAAGTAGGTTGCTGGTTGGAGCATAGCCTGCATGAGGGGGAGCAGTGCGATGTAAGGAAGACAAGCTAGGTGAGGGTTCAGTCACAGGAGATTTTCTATGCCAGGCTAGAGAATTTGGCCTTTATCTTGTGTGAGGAATGAGGAAATTCTGGGAATTTAATCAGGGAGATGGCATGTCCCAGTATTCGTGTCCCAGTGATCAGCAGCAGTGCGGAAGGGCTGGACTAACAGTGTAGGTAGGAGTGATAGAAAAGTTCCCATGGCCTTTCTCCTTCTGATTTCCCTCCTAAGTGTACAGCAAACTCAGTTTGCCAACTTGATTTGCTTGCTTCACTTAAAGGGGAAGTAAAACAGTGATAGAAACTTGAGTGTTCTCAGTTTATCAGCATGAAATATTCTTTTCCTCTGATGGTCTGTCCCCGCAGCTGCAGGTGATGCGGCTCCAGAAGGTTTCATTTTGCCTTAAAAGGCCAATACTCAACCCTGCAAAGCAGGGGAGGAAGCGCCTTTGCAGATGGATAGGAGCAGCCAAGCCTGTGGGACCACAGTAGGCTCCCATCCAGATACTAAACCCTGCTCAGCACCGTCTAGACCTGTTTGAGTGATTTGGCCTAATTAGTCTGTCCCAAAAAGAATCTTCGAATTTTAATGGTGCATAGTTGTGCTTGCAAACTGCCCTCTGCCAAGCATGGGCTCTAGTAGCGAGGGTTTGATGGCCCGCAGTGGCTTGACCAGAAGCCACAGGGTGCTTTGATGACTTTGTGTAATTTGATGACTTCATTCAAAAAGAAAACTTCCCCTTCGAGAAGGGGAATAAATAAATGAGGTAGTAGCCATCTTGACAGGTGAGGCTTGCTGAAAGTGTGTCAGATAATCCTCTGCTGAAACATACTTCTTCAAATCTGATTGGAATTGGGGCTTTTCTTTGTCTCTGGGACAGTCTTACTGCCACAACAGGAGGTGTGGGGAGAGCACTGGAGAGAGAGTCGGCAGATCTGAGTTCTAATCCGAGCTCTGCCCCTAGCTGGCTGTGCGAACTGGGGGAGACTTTAGTTGCATGGATGGCAATAGCTCATCCGTTGGGTGAAAAGACTAAACTAGATCATTAGGAGGGAGGAGAAAAAGGAGAAGAAGGAGAAGGATGGAAAAGGGAGAGGAGGAAAAGAAGAAGACATTTCCACTTAACCTGTTTTTTTTTTTGAACCCAGGACCTTGTGCATGCTAAGCACGCACCCTACCACTGAGCTGTCCCCTCCCCCACTTACCTGGTTTTTAATCTAATTTTCTGATCATTGTGCTACATGATTTACACACTTCATCCCTAAATCTCACAATATTTCCATAGCCGTCTCTGTGGATGTTTCCAGCTGTGTATTTTTATGATTCTGAGTTTATATGAAAGCTCTAGGGATATAACAGAATGGCAGAAAATGGAGACTAAGTGTTCCTGTGTAAGAGAAAGTGATATCTTAAAACCTTGCGGCTGCCTCATCAGTGACCGAGAACAGGAGTGGGGACTGACTGGCACATGTGGTGGAAAAATAAATTTCACTAGAGTACGGTCATCAAATCATGGTAGTCATGGTTTTGGTTCTTTCTCCTTGGTTTGTCCACTTGAAGACTGCGTTATGGCCAGGGGCTGAAACTATAGCATGTCTAGAATATAGCTACCATATAATACTTATTTTAAATGTAATTATTTCCCGTTCTCTCTGCTCCATCAAAACTCAAGGCCTTAGCCTAGCTTCCAACCTGTCTTTCACATGGCTTCCAGCCTTACCACAATTTCTGTCCGGGGCTCCCTTCTCACATGGCTTTTCTTCCCTTTCCCTTGAATGTGCACTCATTCTCTCCTGACTTCACACCTTCCTTCATCAAGTACCTAGACTGATTTAACACACGCATAAGGAGTCCCTTTATGGGCCAAGCACTGGACTGAGAGCTGGGAGTAGAGAGAAAAATCAACACTTAATTTAATGCCCCAGGTTTATGTGCCCTTAAAGACGGCAGTGTAGGGTTCAGTGGGAACTCAGAACATCCAACAGAAAAAATATAGAAGTGAGCACCCTCTCCCCTGCCCATCATACCCTCACCTGTCCTTTAAAGCCAAGCTCATGCCTGCAGTAAGCACTGATTCCGCCTAAATGCCTGTCCAATGACCCATACCTTACATGCTCTTTATAGTCTCAACAAGACTTTGAGTCTTGAGAACCTGAACCCTTGCTTTGTATTCTGTTGTTTGAGGTGCGCTAGGTGCTGTAACTCTTCATCCTCAAATCCTGCCACAACCCAACAATAGCTGTCTCTGTGGGTGTTTCCAGCCCTTTGCTTGTATGATGAGTCCTAACTAGAACATCCCTCTTGTCTTTTCTATTGCATAACCTTCTTCCTACGTTGCACATTTTTGTGGCTGGGTGGGCCATTGGACATCAAAAAGCTGTAATTATTACTACAATTACTCTCCCTTAATAACTAACACCTAATAGCCCTTCACCACTGACGAAGCATCTCTATCTCCGTTATCTCATTGTTTCACACAGCAACTTTGTTATGTAAGTGGCTTAGAAGTTAGCATCCCTGCTTTACAGATGAGAAAATAAATCTTAGAGGAGCTAAGAAATCTGTCTTTCCCATATCATATAACAAAGGGTCATGAAATAAGACCATGTTTTTCTTATGCTGTCTCCGGGGAAAAATATGTAGATACTCTACCTGCTGCCACACTTCTGATGGGAAAACTGTTCTCTTGGGTCATGGCACTGCTAGGTACCTAGGGACCCTTAAAACTCTCTTTTGACATGAGCTGAAGCAGTGTGGATTCACAGTGCTTCTTCTCAACAGAGCTGAGTGGATTAAATAGCAGTTGTGTATGACCCTACTTATCCTGGTATTTTAGGTTTTCCATTATTCCCTCTATTGAACTACCTGACTCTGTACACATCTTTCCATTGCTCTCCTCTCATACATGCTCATTCCTCTCCTTGAAATGATATGATACTCTGCATTCCCATCTCTATGTCCTTGTCAAGACCCCATCACCTTTCAAGACCCACCTCAAATTAAACTCCATGAAAAATCTGCTTCCCTGTCCTCTCTCTCTGCCCATACGTTCCCTTGAGAAGTTAACTTTACCCATCCTGAATTCTCAGAGCACATCTCCAAGCATGCTCGCTTCTCATATAGATATTTACGTATAGTTTAGCCAATTCCCTGCCCAGATGCCAAACTCTTTGAGTTCAGGCATCTTTGTTGATTCATTTCTGTGGCCCCATAAGATGGAGCCTATGCCTTGCACATGGTAGCTTCTGAAGACCATGTGTCCAAATATACTGAATAGAAGCATTATTATTAAAGGCGGCAGTTTAGGTTGGGTGAGGACACCCAGACGGAACAGAAACAGCTGAGGACAGTTAAAAAATTCAGGACTTCATGCTCTAACCGCTGGACCATGTTTCCATTCTGAATAGGACAATAATGGCCATTATTTTTGTTTTCACAGTTCCTTCTCACACTCACATTGAGCCTTTGAAGAGAAATCTGTCCTGGTACCACTGAGGTGATTCTTCTGTTTGAAGGGGGATTTAGTAGAAAGTTGTGAAGTCTCTGGAGAAGTGCTGCTCAGTTTATTCTCTAGAGATTCAGATTCTTTTGACCAACTCGATGTTTCAACAGCTTGAAAAATGAAGGAAAGAACCATGTCTGTCTAGACTGACCAGAAAGTAAAAACAAGGGGCACTTTGAAATCTGTGAATCTGACCACAACTGAGACTTGTATTTAGTCCAAGTAACTGGAAAAATCAGTTTCTTGGATTAGACAAATGCTTCCCTTAAGACTCTCAAACTGCTAGCTTTCTTCTTTTATAATTAATAGAAAATTATTACATTGACAGACAAGGGGCTTCATATTTGAGCCAATGGGAAAACTTGATGTTGAAACCAGGGGAAATGAATTAGCCCCAAATAGAGTTGTTAATGCCAAGATAAAAGCAAACAAATGTGCTAATGATCCTCCCTGAGAATTGGACTGTGATGAATTTTGATGTATTTCCAGATGGAAAATATATCAGTTCTCCCTGGGCTGGGGGTTTGGACACCAGAATGAGAAAATGCTGAAATGGAAGTCAGCAAAAAGCACTCCGAAGATCTCATTTCCATTTTCTACAGAATAAAAATGCTAAAGAGATAGAAAATTCCCATTTCAAGGAACCCGAGCTGTGGGGTTGTAAGCATTCATGACAAGGCTGGGACAGGGTTGGGGTGCCCCTGATTTCCATACCAGAGACTGCCACCACTCTGTGGGCTTGAGGAATTATCTGTATGTTGGTTTCAAGATACAGTGCTGCCTTGCTGTTACTTTGTGCATTCAGTCATTTTATTATCCAACAAATATTTATTGCCACCCACCGCATACCCAGCTATTCTCTAGGTGCTTTGGATACAGCAAAGGAGAGACATAGTCACTGACATTTTAGAATTTCCATTCTGGTGGTAGGAGACAGACAATAAATACATACATACATAAATGTATTAAATCAGATAGTTATCAGTGCTGTGAAATTTTTTTTAATCAGGGTAAGGGGAAAACAAGTGCCGTGTGCCAATGTGGTGAGGCATGTGGCTATTTTATATAGGTTGCATAAGGGAAGACCTCACAGATAGTGTAATATTTGACAGGGATTCTGAAAAATGAAATCATGAGAAAGACACGTGAATATCTGAATAAAGAGCATTCCAGGCAGAGGGCACGGCAAATGTAAAACTCCATAAGATGTCAAAATTCTCAGCAAGATCAAGGAAAGCCAGAAAGCCAGCTCAGTTGAAGCAGGGTCGGCAAAGGGCAGAGTAACCCATGCCGGAAGAGATGGAGCAGAGCACGTCACGCAGGCATGGTCTTGAACTGGAGGAGACAAGATTGCCCAAGTAGACGCCCCTGCCGCAGACATGAGCACCTGTGAATCTGCACATGGACTGGGAAGCAACCCGCTTACCGTGCTAAAATAATACTGAAACTGGGATGGGCAAGAGAAGCTGGGCTCTGTCTGATAGAATATGGGTAGCAAGTTCGTTTCCAGCTGTGCTCCAAAGCCTTTGCCGCATCCAAGCCCTTTCCTTTCCACTGGCCATGCTTATTCTCACCCCTGAATCCGCTGAGCTTAATCCTCGACAGCTTAGTTTGAGCAACTGGGAGACAGCGTGGACACAGTTGAAACACAGTGGAATTTAGGGGCTCAAAAGCTTGGGTTTGAAAGTCTGCCTTTATAATTTAGTAGCTATCTGACTTTCAGCAACTCATTTAACCTCTTTGAATCTCGACTTCCTCATCAATAGTAATAAAAGGTTCTTTAAGTGTATTAAGCCATTAAAGAATCACTATTAACCAAGGGAAGCAATTCTGTAATCAACAGACAAGAAAACTGAGGCACACGGGGTTAAGTAAGTAGCCCAAAGTTACTGCTAAATGGTAGAACCAGGATCTGAACCCAGCAGCCTGGCGGCAGGACTCATGCATTTAACCCCATGGTGCCTTGAGGATAGAGTGCATAGAGAAAGCACAGAGTCCCTACAAAGGAGGTGCTCAGCAGTTCCTAACCATTTGTCCTTTTTTGGTTGCCAGTGACAGAGAAACCAACCCAAAACTACTTAAGCCAAAAGAACTTTGGTTGGCTCTTAACAAATATAAATCTAAGCCCTAGCTTCTAGGCACGTGTTGACTTCAGCTACTGCTCAATTTAGGTTTCAAACTGTTAGTTACCACCATCCGTCTCTTGGCTCTGCCTTATTTGTTGATTCTTTTTCAAGTTACGTAGGGGGAGCCAGGGCAGCTTTCGTTCCACTTTAGCTAGTTCCACCCAACCCAGTGGAGGAGAGGAGTCCACTTCCCTGAGATTAGGGTAACCACGTGTCCTGATTTAGCCAGAATAGTCACACAGTCCAGCATGAGAGAGGAAGGAATTCACTTCCCTGTGGTAGGGGTGACTGCACATCCTGATTTGCTCAGACAGTCCTTGTTCATACCTGCCAGTCCTGCTTAAAGATGAATTGCACCTCCATTCCCTCTCAGAAGTATCTCAGTTTGGACAGTGGATTTTGTGGTCACTCCGCTGATAGTCCAAAGAGAAATACTGAGATTTAGTCTCATTGGTCATTGTCTCAGATACAAAGTTTTCCCCTAAATCTTAAGAGGGATTTGCTTAGCTGAGAGTGGGGAGGGGGTGCGTCCACCAAAGAAGAAAGAGACTGTTAGTTGAAGAAATGGGGTGGTGGATTCTGGGTGGTCAAAGCCACAACATCCGTTACAGCTCCCTTTTCTTCCTTTACACTGTTCGGTGTGACTTAGCAGTAAATTGAGGGGGTTAGGGAGTTGGAAAAACATGGGCTTGAATCCTGGCTCTGTTCATCCTCTAGCTGTGTGACCTTGTAATTCATCTTCCTTTCTAAGCCTCATGTATAGAGAGAACTAATTGTATCCGCCTCCGTGAGTTGTTAGGAGGAGTAAATAGGCTAATGGAATAAAACCTTTACCACAAAACTTGACATATATGATTCAGTAAGTCAATAACTGTTGTGTTTCCACGAGGCCTAGAATAGATCTGAGCACACGTTAGGTGGTGAGGAGATACCTAGTGACCCGTGACCAGGACAAGAAGCAAAATAAAGGACCATGAACCTCACAGGGAGTGTCAGGGAGTCTTGGGGTAAGTTTAGACAAGACTTGCTGGCAGTGATGACGAGACCTAGTGATCAAGGAAAGGAACCTTAACATTTAAAATTGAGTGAAGAGGTTTGTGATCCAGCTAAAACACTGGAGAAACCACTGAGAAAAGGCACTTTTTAGAACATGGGAAAATGAGATTAACATTTTAAACAGCCAAGAGTATTTACTTAGTACCCATATTGGGGCAAATAAATATGAATAATTAATGCATCCTACTCCCAAGAACTTCAGAATTGTAGGTGGAGAAGAAAACTCAGAAAGTTATAGAGATGTGTTCTACTTAAAATGCATACAATAGTCCATAAAGTAGAGACTGAGAAATGCCATATTCATACACATAATAGTTCTCTGATTGGTTAAAAAAAGTTGTTAAGACAGACTCAAGTGTTATGAAAGGTTAAACGAGGAAGAAATCCCTTCTAGTGGGGCCGGACAGGAGAGATTTGGGAAACGGGGGTCATTTGAATCAGATCTTAAAGTATAGCTGGATTTGACATGCAGAAAAGATACATAGATTTTCGAGGCTTTGATCACTCCAGGTAAAATCCTGCCCTCATGCTTTTTTTTTTTTTAATTGTAGTACAGTCAGTTTACAATATTGTGTCAATTTCTGGTGTACAGCATAATGTTTCAGTCATACTTATACATACATATATTCATTTTCATATTATTTTTAATTATAGATTATAAGATATTGAATATAGTTCCCTGGGCTGTACAGTAGGTCTTTGTTGTTTATCTATTTTATATATATATATATTAGTATCTGCAAATCTCAAACTCTCAATTTGTCCCTTCCCACCCCCTTTCCCCCTTGGTAACCATAAGTTTGTTTTCCATGTCTGTGAATCTGTTTCTGTTTTGTGATTTTGTTTCCTCTACCTAGAATGCTTTCCCCAGATATCCACATGGCTTGATCGTTGAGTCTTTATCTTTAATGCCCTCTCTCGGCAAGGCCCTCCCTAGCTACCTACATAGAGTTGTGATACCCACCTCTCCCCTGCCTTGCTTTTCTCTTTAGGGCTTGCAACTCTCTAACCTACTATATACTCATTTATGTGTCTTGTCTATTTCTGTCTCCACCACTAGAATGCAGGATCCACGAGGCAGGAAGTTTTGTGTGTTTTATTCACTGCTGTTATCTCCAGCACCTGGAAGAGTGCTTGACACAAATTAGGAGCTCATATTTGTAAAAGGAAGAGAAGGAGAGAGTCTGGCCGAGGGAGCAACATGAACCAAAGGACAGCTAGAATGTGGTACAGGGTATCAGTGTAGGCTGACAGGAGTGTGTGTGGAGGTAGGGGTGAAAGGGGATGAACATAGGAGAGGAAATTCGGCAGGACACAACGTGTTGGCTCCAGACCCTAGCAGACTTGAAGACAAGGCCAAGGAATCTAGCTTTTATTTTTCATGTCCTGGGAACTAACAAGGGCTTTATATGAACAGAGTTGTGTTTTAAGAGGCTTACTCTGGCAGTGTTGTTTGTAGCGAGGGTAGAGAGCAGCTGGAGGTAGGAATGTCAGCTGGGAGACCAGGATTGTAAGCTACGTAAAAGGCTGTGGTGGCCTTTACCAAGGCGAAGGAGGTAGAAAATGGAGAGGATGAGGGGAGCTGTGCAAGTAAAGGGGATACAAAGAGGTAGAATTAACAAGATTTGATCCTATTAACAGAAAGGGTGCCAGAGAGCATGTAATAGTGGGATAACCTCTATGTGAGTGATTGACGTGACAGCCACTCTGACGTTAATGGTCACAGCTGACGATGCTTAAAGATGGAAAGTACCATTTTCTCCTTATGAACAGTTCCTTTACAAGTCAAGGAATGTTTCTAAATGGTTTTGACTTATTTTACTCTGTTTTTACTAGTTAAAATAACACAAGAACCATTTTAGTACCTGGAGACCTTGAGGTTTGCTTTTTTTTCTGGGACATATCTATAGCAGCTGGGGAGAGTTAGGTAGGATGACATCTCTGTCCCTGTGACCCCAGTTTTCTTTTTCACCAGCCATGCTCCCCCTAAGAGGAAGGGCAGGTTTGCACATCTGGAAGAAAGGATAGAGGAAACAAAGAGTAGGGTATGGGATTGTCCAAAATCAAAAATAGATAGCAAAAGGACTTTAACCTTTCCAGACAGCCAAGAATTGCATTTTCAAGTGTTTTGAATTATTTCCCTGTGTGTGTGTGTGTGTGTGTGTGTGTGTGTGTGTGTGTGTGTGTGTGTGGTGTGTATGGGCCTCTATACAAAGAAAGCTGCCAAGAATAGACATAGAGCCTGTGCCCTTCACAAGTCAAGGAGGCCGTATTCACATATAGTACAACAGAAGTGCGCTCTCTGGAGTTGTGCAATGGTTGGCTCTGCTTCCCAGAATGCAGAACAGAGGACTGATCTGTACGTGGGGGGAGGGGACAGTGCCTGGCTCTTCCAAAAGCTCTCTCCCTCCCAGGCCCTGCAAGAACTGCGGTCTGCCATTGGAGATTACTTTATTGGGGTTACCAGTCTCTAATCCATTAAAATGAGTCAGTTCATCTAGTTGATCTCTCCTGTGGCTGAGGGTTCCATGACTCCCTGAGAAACCTTAGGAGATTGGGGGCCTGAAAAATATAAAAGAAGAAAGAAAAGAAAGAGTGGGAAGTGGTTTCTGGCAGCAAATTTGGCCTATTTCATACACAGGAGGGTCAAGAACTCTTCTGCTCTGAGCAGTCTTGGAGAACTAAACTGGAGTCAGCAAACGCTGAGCCTTACATGCTGAGCTAATCTTGGGAATGGGGAGCCGTCGGTGGTTTCTAAGGAGGGAAACTTATAGAAATAGCGATCAGTCAAGTTTTCCCATTGCCAAACATCAAATGCTGGAGTCACCACGGGCTCCTGCCTGGACATCTCTGAGGAGGGCATTCTCTTCCTCGTCCCTGTCCTTCCATGCAGGCTGACTGATCCCCGTCAACTGAATTCAGCACGTATTTACTGCACCCATGTTATATGTCAGCACAGTTAGAAGTTTCAGAAACAGCTGCTAAAAAGTACTGTTCTATGGTTTCCTCTCATTTTGAATATTTTCTTTCATTTCCTCCCATTTGCAGTGCCTTGGGTGACATTCCATCAGGAAGTAAACTTTCCAAGTACTGTCATGTTAGAGCCTTAGGAGAGAACTGATGTGGCCTAGAGTGTTAACAGGAGTGCTCTGTACGATGAGAAATGTATGTTTTCTTTACTCTGGCCAGATTTTTCTAGACCAGAAAGTGAAGGTTTTTTAAATATTAGCATGTAGTATATTTAACAAAGTGCTTACTGAAAATCCCACAAAATATGTCTTTGCTGCATATTTTTACAGCACGGAGGCGCTCACCTTGATCTGTGTAAGCGTTCGGCAGTGCATGTTATACTTTATTTTGGCCGCTGTGATACGTATCGGGAGGGTGGCTCTCTTTGGACTCCTGGAGAAGTTGGCAAACTGTACACGAAGCTGGTCCAAGGGTAGGGTGACTTGAGTGAGTTCTGTACGAGAGCCCTCACTGTCTGCTGTGCAAACACATGTCTGCATTCACAGTCCAATTCATCACGCCTACTGGCAACAGAACCGTCCTAGGCCCAATTCTCATCATCTGTCGCTTGGATTGTGGCTGTAGTTTACCTTCTGACTGTCTCCCTCATTCCAGGCTTTCCCACTCTCCTCCAGCCCCCATATTGCCTCCACGTTCTTAAACAAAATCAAACCTTGTCTCTTGTATTTTTAAAAGCCTCCAGTTTCTCTGCAGGGCTGGATGGCAGCAGTTTTCATCGAGAGCCAGGCTGCCTCTTAGAGATACCAGAATGTGCGTAAAGGGCTGGCTGGGAGGGAGATTAAGTGAGGTTTCAAAAGCTGTATTTAGCTTTTGAATTCCTCCATGCCTTGAATTCCTCTGAAATTTTAAATATTTATGGATTAAATGAGATGTATGTTGAGTAAAAAGGGGGATACTGATCTCCAGAAAGAAGTCCAAACTCTGTCATTCAAGGTCCTACGCAGTGTGTCTCCTACTACCTTTCCAGAACAGTCACCGGTCTTGATATTGCTAGTGTCCTCGATGACACTAACAAGCGTAGATTTTTGAGGGACTTTTCATCTGGTTTTGGAGATAGATGCCAAACCTGATTTTAAGTGGTCTAGAAAGTGTTATCATAAAGATATATACAGGGTGGGGTGGAACAGTGGAAGGGGTCAATAAATCTGCTCAAAAGGAAGTGTTAAAGCTCTGTAGCTGTATCACAAAGGGTTAGTAATAACCACCCCGTACATTGGAGGGAAGACCAAGACAGGCAGAAAAAAGTCATGAGCGACGTACAGTGCCTTTGGGGCATGTACCTACTGGGATTGTGGGTGGTTGCGCATTGTCTGGGATGCAAACTCAGTTAGAAGAGACAAGAAGGAGTTAAGGGGTTTTATACTGAAATTTATGGGGAGCTATAGAAGACTTTTTGGTGAAGAAAGGATACATAAATGTATTTGTTAAATAAAAAAGTGGAACTACTAGAAATATAGATCAAGGCTGGTAGCGGTAGGAAGAGCAGTCCAAAAGCACTTGTAATACTTCAGTCAAGAGATGCTACCAGCCTGGACGAGGGCAGTGCAGAAAAGACAGAGGTGGATTTGAGACGGATTTTGGAGGAGGGGTTGAAAAGACTTAGAGACACCTTCTTATAGGCTCTGATGGAAAAGAGGAATTAAAGGTGGTACTGTGATAGCCAACTGTGAACCCAGGTGAAAGGCAATATCCTTAGTAGGAAGGAGAATGCAATCAAAGGAGCAGATCTCAGCAAAGAAGGGAGTTCTGTTTTGGACATGTCGAATGTGAAGTGCCTAGGGGACATTCAGGTTGGAATGTACAACACAGAACCTGGAGCCTAGAAAGGACACCTTGGCAGGAGATACCCATTTGTAGGTGATGATGGAAGACAGTGTACATGTTATGCAGAGTGGCATTTGATACGAGAAAACTTGAGGCCAAAGACAGAACTGCGAAGAATGTCTTCATTAAAGTAAGTTATTTTTTAAATCAGAAATAAATTTTGAGAGATTAACTTTTTGATTTTCTATAGGAAAATTTTAAATACGTTACAAAAAGAATCACTATCTGAAATAGCCATACATAGAATTATATAAAGTGGCTGGGGCATTTGTTCTTAGTTGAAAGCAAGACACCTAAGATACAAAGAAAACAAACAAAGGAAAAAGCTTTTGTATCTCTCTAAGTTTGTTCACCAACAGTAGCACGATGGTAAGTTTAGTTTAGAGTTGACCCTGTGTTCTTGTCATCCCTTTTACCTTTTGGAAGCTAGTGTTCTATTCATTTCTAAGCCCAAAATTATTTCATCAATTCCAACATTCACAGTTTTCCACATTAGAATCAATAATGCATTACAGTTTAATGAGCAGTAATTGTTTTTCTTCGTGGTACAAAAAGTAATGGTGCATCTTATAGTCGTTGGCCTGTTCGATTCGAAGTTGTATGGTACTTGCGTCCTACTTCCCACTATGGGAGGAAGCACGATGCCCTTTGGAGGCAGAAGGGTGGAGTGAAAGGGCGCCTGCTGCGCGCTACAGATTAGACTGAGTGGTCCTCCATGTGGCGGCAGGCGGAGGGGCCACAGCCCCCTTGTGAAAAGCCAGCCGCAGGGCAGCAAGGGCTTGGGTGGGACACTCAGACCCTCTTATTCCTGGGTTTTGCAGGCCCTCAGAGACCCAGGGAAAGTGAGAACCCATTGACCTCATAAAACACAGTCCCTTTTCTTCACGGAGGGCCACCCCGGGTCACTCAGGGTTCTGGTTGCAGGCAGCAGGCACAGAGTCCAGTGGGATTTATTGGAAGGAAATCTGGTGCTGACACCACCTCCAGTGAGATTTATTGGAAGGAAACCTGGTGCTCACAGAATCAACAGGAGGCAGAAGGAACGGGCTTGGAAAAGCTCAAGACCACGGGAACCCAGCCGTGGAGCCCTGGAGCAACCTGGCCAGGATGTCAGACACCACTGCAGGCTGGCCCACGTTAATCCTGACTGTCCCCTCCGCTTTGCTTCCTGGCTTCAGAGAGAAAGCCCCCATTAGGAGCATTTGGTGCAACTGCCCAGATCCTGCTGTGTCCTGGTCACTGGAAAATGGAGAGCAGCAGGGAAACGTCTCCCGGGGCTTCAGGAGAAGAAAGTAGGGTCCAGCATGTCACCAGTACAGCAGTACTGCAAGGGGGATACCCCCGGACTGAAAGGGCTTTTGATGTTATATTGCCAGTGACGAATGTTCCCCTGCACTCCCCTTCCAAAATCTCAAATTTGTGAGGCCATCAGAGCAGCTGAACAATCAGATTGGCATATTCAAATTGACAACATTGGCTTCATTCTGAACCACCAACTGGCTGAGGGAAGTAACCTTTCTGGAGCTCATATAAAGGGTCAGGCTTTGTGCTAAGTATGTTCTATGCAATTGCTGCTCAACGTGCAATTTTTCCTACTTAGACCCTGAGAAAATCTTAAGGAAAGAGGACAGTGGTTACCAAACATTTTTCCAGCTAGAGAGAAAGAAGGCAACAACTGTAGACTGCAGTTTGGGTGCTAAACAAAATAATGTCTAAAAGATGCCATTGTCTGAAATTAGCCCCTTGGACTGACAGGCAATTAACTTCTGCCAGTGGTTTAATTTCTCGTGTGTACCTGGTACAGGAAACCATACATGGGTGGTAATTTTTTCCCCCTCCAATCTCAGAGGAAATGTAACCGGGTATGAACTAGCAGCACAACTCATATATCAGTAGTCTGGAGTGGTTCTACATAAATCCTTTTCTTTAAACTTATTTAACTGTTTTGAAAATGTCTTCAACAGAAGTAATTCCAGTTGCACCAGAAAGGAAACCAGAGTCTTGAAGAAAAATATACTCTCTTTGCTGAGCAAGGCAAACATATCAGTATGCAGAGAAACAAACCAGTCTCGTGTGTTTTACTTCCTTAGCAAATCCACTGAAATGCTTACTTTATGTCTTTAAAAGGCTGATAGACAAAGAATTCTGTGGCCACTAACAATTAATGCCTACAACTAACTGGTTTGTAACCACTTTAAAATGGCAGGTACTATTTTTTGTATTGGTTTCTCTTTTGTTCACAGTATCTCATTTTGGAACTTGGCACATATTATAAATACAATAAATATTTGTTTTTTAAAAAAATTCATTGAAAACATGTTCTCTGGGGAAGTATTTTCTATTCACAGAATTAGATAACATGCTGTTTTCTCACCTACTTAATGCATAAACCACACTTCTATCACAAACCCAGCCTTTTTTATAGTGAAGCCCTCATAGAATGATGTATTTCCAAAAAGCTCTACGCAGCACTTCCTTTCAGGCTGTTGCTTTTTGATTCTTCCAGGAATTAATTTGTAAAACAAAAATCTTTATATCTGCAAAAGGTGAGAATGTGATAGGATTTAAAGCTGACTAGTTCAAAGTCATTTGATGAAACTGACTGCATTTTCAGAACTAAAAAATGTGAATGTACAAACTAGTTGGCTCTAATGAAAGCACAAGTGTTTACCATAGTCAGTGGAACTGGTCATAAATTAATTTAGACTTTGACCTATGGAAGGAGATGGAATAATCTCTTTGTTATTAGCCTTAACTTCTATAAGATTTTCACATGGCTCATTCCTTAATTCCTTGAAGTTTTTGCTCAACTGTTAACCTCAGTGTGGCCTTTCTTGACCACTCTATCTGTCTGTCTGTCTGTCTATCTGTCTATCTACCTATCTATCTATTTTGAGAGGAGGGAGGTAATTAGATGTATTTATTTTTTATTATTATTTTTCAATGGAGGTACTGGGGATTGAACCCAGGATCTCATGCATGCTAAGCACATGCTTTGCTACTGAACTATACCCTCCCTGACCTGACCACTCAATTTAAAATTTCAACTCTTCCTCCCCTTATCAGCATGCCTGATCCCACTTCCCCAGCTTTCTCGGTCCCCGTTCCACTTAGCGGACATAGTGTATGTTTTGTTTATTTATTTGTTTGCAGTTTCTCTCCCTAACTCATGGAAGCTCCATGAACACAGATTTTTTTTTGTCTATCTTGTTCCCTGTCCTGTGCCCAGCACCATACATAGTAAATGCTCAATAAACATTTGCTGACATACAAGCTAAGGCAATGTTTGAAGCTTTCTCTGTACGGGTATTTGCAACTCTCTTAGTGATTTGAAAAGCAATTTCACATCAATAATTTTATTTGTTTATTCTTTTAATAAATTTGTGTTTTAAGAAAGGGTCGTTACCCCAGTTCATCAGATGACAAAAAGAGTCTCAGAGAGTTTCTATGAATTGTGTAAATCAGAGGCTGGCAAGCAGTGGACTCCAGCCTTGAACTCAGATCAGTTTCTTTCCCGAAAATACTGCTCCCATCCAATCTATGAATCTTTCTGGCCAAAGAAATACAGCAACGCTTTGTGTTAAATGTTGCTGGTCAGGTCTTAGGGAAGTGGATTCCACAAAGTAAGTAAGAACAGAGTTTGAATACAGCATATGTATTCTTGGTAAATAAAGCAACCCACCATGTATAGCTCTCAAGGATGTGAAACCTAACTTCTCCTCAGCAGTTACCTCTTGGAACTGGAAGAGCCATCTGTGTGGAGGCCATGAGATGTCCACCTCAGAGAGTCTCCACAAACCCCTCCTTACACTGCAACTGAGCATCGCACCTGCTGTACTCCAGGCTTTTCTCCGTGGCATTTCTATTTCATGACAGCTGTAGGTAGGGAGGTGGTACCCATAATGGTTAAAGATCATAGACCCCAACATAAACAGAACCAAACAGAACTTAAAGCTCAATGTGGTTGAGAGTTTCTTTGGGGGCAATTACCATCTCCTCATCTATAAAATTAGGTGATAGTACCAAGTTCTGATAAATAAATAAGATTACACAAGGACAGCATTCATCACTGCTCCAGGTGTCATTATTGTGTGTCTCCTTATCTCTTCTCACAGATGATAAGATCACAGAAGGGAGGGCTTGCTGCTGGCTTTCTTAGTTTGCTAGGGCTGCCGGAACAATGTACCATAAACTGAGCCATTTAAACAGTAGAAAGTGAGTGTCTCACAGTTCTGGAAGCTAGAATTCCGAGATCAAGGTGAGATGGCAGGGTTGGTTCCTTCTGAGGGCTATGAGGAAGAATCTATCCTATGTCTCTGGCAGTTGACTGGCAAGCTTTGGCATTTTTTGACTTGCAGAAGCATACAGATTATTGTATTTCAATGAAAATTCACATTAAAATTTTTCAGTATCTAAATTGCATTACTATATATATCTTTAAAATTGATATTCCTTCCACAAATCATTTGCTTAATATAATCAGAACTATTGGGGTTGCTTTTCAGGCTATAGATATATATTTGGGCATTTCAGTGTGCATTTATAATGCATTCTCCAAGTGCCTAAGCTGAAGTTTTGAGTTGATAAAAATCTCAGGATTTATTGTGATGGGAATAAAACTCTCTGTAGAACTTTGGATCTTATAGAAGGTCTATAAGTATTTGTTGAATGAATGAATATATGAGTGAATGATGGGGATGGAGGAAGTGAAGTCATTTCTCTTCAACTCCATTTGCACCGATGAAGTCCATAACCTAAAGTGAATATAATACTTAAGAGTGAAGGTAATAGATTTAAAAACCATGAAAGCAAGTTTTAATTTTTTATATTGTTTTGTCTCTGTAAGTTGGATTTTCTCGCAACATCTTGTCTTGCCCCTTCATCCTCTGTACTGCGACTGATGATTTCAAGCACTCTGTAATGAAAGGGGACCTCCAAGAAAGGCAGGATGGGAGGAGAGAGTGGATGCACGTTTGCATAGGGCAGGAAGGGCACTGTAACATCTGGCAGTGGTGGCCGGCTGGGTCCATTTGTTGGTGCTCATTAAATTCACATTCACGCACGAACTGTTCTGAATGTATAAATGCTATTTTAGGCTGGTTGCTCTCTCCAGGCCCATGGCGCTGACTTTGGGGCCCTATCCCTGGTTGTTTACTTGCCAGTGACATTTGACCTGGGGTCAGACCTGTATTTAACCCTTTCCTACAGGTCAAAACCAAATTAATTTGGTGAGAATGAAATTGGAAATGAGTCGTCTGTACAGCAGGTGTCCCCTGTGGAGAATGTGCCCCAGGTGGAAACATTTTAAGATTGGTTCCTGGCCCATCTCCGAAGAAGCTTCAGAGGTCACAGAGGCAATTCCAAGACATCCCATGTGGTGAGGGCCTGGGGGTGGATGTAGCAGGTGCCGACACAGGGCGGCTTTCTCAGCAGCTTGGGGAGATTTTCAAACAGGCCTCTTTGGAGATAATGTATTCATACATTCATGAACATATATCTTTTGGGCATTCATTGTGGACCAATTGACTTAGAAGTTGCCCTAAATGATTGGAACTTGACCCTTTGCCCCTACCTCCCACCATCAGCCAGAGACTTTGATTCGTAGGAAAGGAAATAATGCATTTTTCTCTTTCTTTTTTCTAGACGATGAGGAAGATGAGGAAATGGTGGAACCTAAAGTGGGCCCAGATTCAGAACTGGAAAATCAAGACATAAAACAGGAGGTGAAGGAAGGTATGGTGTGGGAAATGAATTGGGTCATGATTTTATTGTGTTTTTTTTAAACCAATATAAGGGATGATAGAGGTAAGTAAAAATTAAATGTATACTTCCTGTGTAGAAGGTTTTCTGGGATTATTCAATATATTACATTTAGCAACGTAAACTGTAATCTCCAAAGCAAGAGCCCTTTATATTTTTGACTGATAGAAGCCAAAAAAAATACAAACCATCTGCAATTCCATCAACAAGTCTAGTCACGATTGCAGTAAGGCTATTACTAAATAGCAATAAAACAAGACACTTGTTATCAATTGTCACATTATGTAGTTCACTCCATCGTATATTCCCAGTGATAAGAGTAAAGGAAAGGAGCAGATAGAATTATTTTGTCAGTATTTCTGGAGTTTATGCATGTGATCTACAGAGAAGTGTTAACAGTGATCATCAGTATTAACTACACTGTTAGATGTTTTCCTCCACAGCTCTGCCCATATCAGAAGGAGCCCCCTTTACACGTTCCAATGATAACAAAGACTCACATTTATCTAGGCCTTACTATGGACTTGACTTTCTCCTTAACACTCCAGAGATATGATCTGCCCTTCACAACTTCCTTTTGAAGCAGATACTATTATTTTCCCTACTTTATAGATAGAAAACTAGGAAAAGAGGGGCTTAAAGACATACCCATGGATACATAATGTGTAAGTACACGAGCCGGGATTTGGAGTTGTCGCCAAAGCCTGTATGCCCTCCTCCTGTAATAGCACTGACTTCAAAAAACAAGAAAGCAAGAACAAAAAAAGAAAAGAAAGGGAAAGACAAGAAATATTATGGGTGATGTTTCACTAAAAATCTCACTTTGTATCCTTTTGAGATTTTCAGCCTATGGAACAAAAGAGTATTTTGAAATTGTCCTTCTTACTGAAAAATGGAGTGTCCGTGAGAACTAAGTGTGGACTAAAAAGATCTTTCCATACTTCCTTCCTAGTGTCCCAAGTACAGATCAACATAACTTCAACTAGAAGCTCATTTGATTTTTAAATTTTAAATTTGCCTGTGGCTCTGGCACAGTGCACAGCACATGGTTGTCTGTGGGGACTTTGTAGGAATGGGGACGCGCTGGTCATATGGGCTCACTTCCGCCTCTGCGGGCATTGAGGGAGGTTGATTACTGCCAAGTTTAGGGTACCACTGAGGCAGGTGGCAGGTAGATTCAACATTTTTAACAGTGGCATCCACAGAGGGCAAAAGAGTTACTTTTTCTGAGACTCTAGAAGTATTTGAAGAGATTTCACATTTAAACTTCTACTAGAAACATTTTTCTTTTAAGCTAGTGAATAGAATATTATTAACATAGGTATAGCAAGAGACGAAATAAGTCAGGATTTACTAAAATACCCTCTTTTTTTTGGTAAATGATCCTTAAGATGTACTGGGTGATAAAGAACCAGGGTATATTTTGTGTGTCTTGCCTCGGATTCCCTCCCACGTCCAACCCAAATCTCCAAATTGTCTTCTCTGGCAAAGCATTGTAACCTCTGTCTTAAGTTCTGAGCAGAAACACCCTCTAGTTGTAACTGTTACTCATGCTTCATGGAATTGATTAAAGTCCTGTTAAAAGTCCAAAAGAAGTTTGAAAGTACATTTCCTGTTGCTGCCGCGCTGTGTGCCTTAGTCTCTATTAATGGCTTTTCTGCAAATTAGCACATAATGGGTTAAAAGCATGTTTATGTTGGCATCAAACTCTCTCTGGCATTTTTTTTTAAGCAAGACAGTATTTTGCAAACTTTTTAAAGAATCTCTAGCAGATACAATTGTGGCACCATTCACATGGCTGCGTGGTAGTCCGGGCTGTGTCAGCACTTCCATGTGAACCCTGAGTTTCAGGGATTTATTACTTAGCCATAAACATTTGTACTAGGCTGAAACTTGACATACACAGTTTCAAACCAGGGGACACATTTTTGAGGAATCGGGCCTTTTTTGGAGTTAAAAAAAAAAAGTAGTGAAGGAGAAATGGGAAAAAAAAAATCAGTGCTCACTCGCTTTTGACATTTTTGCCCATCTGACATCAAAACGCATTAAACAGTAAAGAAATACGGGTTCGATTTATTACTGTTCTCACTTTTTTCTGCAACAGTGTAGAGAAAAACAGCAGGTACATTTTAGCTTTTAATCAAATTTTAGGGAATTTCTGTATGTGACTGTCCTGGTATCTTCATGTTTAGAGATTTAAAACAACAGAATCATAAATGCACATTAACTCATAAGCCTCACATTAACTTCAGAGAAAGACATCATTCTTTGTTAGTTTGGTTTGGTTTTCTCTTGTTTATGAACTGATTTCATTGTAAAATTCCATAAGAGCCACTGTGCCTATTTAATCTATTTTAACATTTAGGTTATGTGGGTTTACTTTTAATTTTTTTTTATTTTTTAGATATATTCTTAAAAAATATTTAAAAGATGTAATTTTTTATATGGAAATTTAAAGCTTCATTGAAACAAGACAAGACATTTCTGAAGTGGATATTTTTAAACTTACTTTTGACCTAAAAATGAGATTGTAAACTACTTAATATAAATTAGGAATTTAACTACCAATTTTATATTTTTACAGAGAGAAAAATTCCAGGGACTCTCTAAATCAAAAGATACAGTATATAGTAAATAGAGTAAATAAAAAAGAAATTGAAAAAGTATGCATTCAGATCAATAAGAAAATTCAAGAAAGCATAGCATAGGATAGAATCAACATGAGTAACACATAAAAAAGGTATTTCCATATGCAAAACCAAGAGAAATGAACATTTCTGTAACAAAAAGAAAAAAAAGTAGACCCTATAAAATTCACACTAGATTTTAATTTTGCAGGCCACGAATTCATAGAATTAGGCGGTTTTCTAAACTTGGAATTTCATGACTCCAGTACATTGTTTTCATACTTGTTATTCAAGCTAAATATGACTGTTCAGGTACATTTTGGTAAGTTTGAAAATTGCCTTGTAATTTGTATCATATGTAAGTTATATCCATGCGTTCTACTTTTCACAAAGAATCTTTATTCTTTAAAAAAGGTCACCTTAAATGCATAAAATACTGTTAGCTCCTAGCAGAACTACTCCATGTTGTGAAAACACCAACAAACCTGCTTACTAGCACTTCCTGCTTGTGACTCTTAAGAAAAATCAAACATGATCGTTGCCCTTGTTTTGCTCTGGTGTGCCTTTTGCTATTAAATTAATGCCTACATTTTTATACAGTGAACATGTTGAAAATAATTCATTGGGTTCCAGGGATAGGGAAAGGCTGAAGAAACAGAGATTTCAGGGAGAATTTGGGTTGTGTCCTGGAGTAATACAGTTCTGATTCTAATAGTTTATGCTTGTATTTTGAGTTTTGTGGATTCTGTTAATCATCTAGTTTTCTTTCATGAAATGTAATGTCTGGAGAGGTTTTATCTTTGAATCCCAATTTTGGTGGTTGTTCCTGGATAGTCCGTTATGTTTTCATTACATTGTAACAACACATCAATTTAAGGATTTTTAAATATGGGAGGTTTGGGTTTTTTATCCAAAATAACCATGGCTCTTTTTAACTCCTAAGTTGAATGTTGTTTATGACTTAGAAAAAGTACTTGTCTGCACATGCATCTTATTATTTTGTGCTAACAAATCATGTCATTTGATCCCTGTTAGACATCAAAGCTTAATATAAAATATGGCCTTTGTTTTGCTTCAGTAGCAATTTAATTTCAAGCCCAAATATTGTATTGTCAAACATAATATTTGGAGAGGCTACTGCTTCACTTACTTGAACTTGGCCTCTGCAAATACGCTTTGATCAGCCATTTATATTTCTCTTAGAGGAGAAGTTACAGTCTTGAAAGCTGAGATCAAACTGACAATGAACTACAGGGAAGAAAAAAAATTACAGAAAATTACACACATACTATTTTTTATTCCAGGTAATGGACCTGTAAGGAAAGACACAGGTGAAATTGATGCAGCTCAAAAAGATAAACAGAGAATATAATAGATAATTTTTTAATATCATAAAAAAAGGATAAAGGGAAAAAAATTCCTGTTTCTCTGCTTAATTTCAAGTGTGTCTAAGTCACCCATTAGCAGTGACTAAAGCTGGATGAAGCTTTTAAAATAAGACATTCTTTTTCGCCCTTTGGCATCCTTGCTTACTGAAGTTTGTTTATTTATATAATAGTACTGACCACAGCGAAATGAACTTAGCGTTTCCCCTTTGCCTGGCTACATTTAGTAGTTTCACTGTTTTCTTGGACTTACATAAGGATGAAAAAATTCAAATGCCTCATTTATGGGCGTTGTAGACAGGAGACTAATGAAGTATACGTAATTACTAATTACTGAATGCTTATATTTGCCCAGTATAGTTTTTAACCCTTAAATCAGACTTACAGTTTAGCTAGCATTATCTCATTTTATAGATAACATTGCTGCTTAGAGAGCTTTCACTGATAAATGGATTCAAGCTAGCAAATGGCAGAGTGACTCTTGGATTCCAGGTTGGTTTTGTAGAGTTCTTGTTATTTACGGTGTACACACTGCCCACGTCACCATTTCTCAGACTTGTGTGTGGACAGCATTGCTCAGCAGATGCTGATGGCGGTTCTTGGAGAGTCTCGATACACTTGGATGGACTGCTCTCAGGCTCTGGACTTCAGCAGCAAAGCTGGATTTCTAGTTATATTCCGGGCTGCTAAAAACACTAGGGTGGACTGTTTTTGGAGAAGATCTTCTGCCATAGTGGATGAATCATGTTTTTGTTATAGTGTTACCTGCAGAGCATTTCTCAATGGTGTAAACCAACTACATTATAATCATTCTGGCTTCTTGTACAAATGCAAGTTTGTATTTGTACAAGAGTCCCTCCAGACGCCCTGCATCGTAGTGTGGGGCAGGAAAGGGGAGGCCGGAAGCGGGGAGATTTTATGAACATTAAATGCTTGAGATCCACTGCCGTGGCTCTGCAGGAGGGCTTCTTGACAGTTCAGATTTCTCAGGACAGTGGCTTCAAGATACCATTAATCAAATCAAATAACAGTTCCATAAAACATCATGCTACCCGTGATTGCACCGAAATGATTCTGTGACCATGTGGCCAGGTAGAAATCTGTCCTGATTATGGAGATGGTCATGGAAGTGTTTGGGACACCATGTGGGTGAGTGATTCCACCAGGGAGCCCTGTGGTTTTAAATGCGCAACCCTCCTCCTGTAGCTTAAACTTCAGGAGCTTCTGCTCCTACTAAAAGAGTAATCAATCAAACGTTTATAGACGTCTCTCCGCTCAGGAGTTGAGCTGGGGTTCCTGAAGAGCCACAAAGTTTCAGCTGACAGTTTCTGCCCTTAGGGGTTTCTCACTCTGGGGGAGTTCCTAATCCTTTCTCTATAGTTTTATGTAAACCCTGCTACTGAAGGTACAGTTTGTGTAACTTAATTGTGACTCTGAGGTGAGCTGACTTTCAGACACTATGACCTGCTGCTACTTACTTAATCTCTCTTTGCCTCACTTTGTATCTTCACATTTATTTTTATAACATTAATCATGCTAGAAAAAGAAGGCATAAAAACAATTGTGAGGTGTCTCATAGAAGCATTTATTTGTTCCATTTGTTTAAAAGCAGAAGATATCTTGGGAGAAGGCAGGTTTAGAAGGACATGTTTCAGTTTTTGAGGGGAATCTGTGTAAGTTAATCAGTCTTAAAAACTAACTGGCTAAAATAAAATGAATTTATCTAGTAGAAAGAGGAAAAGTGCTATCTGGATCCTATTATAGAGAGCTTTTAATTATTTAGTAGGTACAGCTTTATAATAGCTTTACAACCTAATATACATAGTTTTATAGATTTCTCTATTATATACTGTTTGAGCTGTTTTTCAACTTTAGTTCTAAAGAAAATAACATTCAGAACTGATTGTTAAAACACACCAATCTATTTTCATTTGTAATCTTTTTCAACTCTTCAAAATAGTAATTAGTCCAGATACGAAATCGTTATGTAAAATTGGCAGTGAAGACATCTGCAAAAACCTTTGGTGTGAATTTAAGAATAATTTTGAATGAATATTAACAGTGGCTTATTCCACGGTGGTGTTACCACTCTTTTGATAAGCAGTCTCTCTCAACGGTTGGATTCCTCTTGAAATGTTCTAATTGTCCTTTTTCTTTTTTCCCTTTCCTAACAATCTCTTGTATATAAAAAGCACCTCCCAGGGAGCTGACAGAGGAAGAAAAACAGCAGATCCTTCATTCAGAGGAATTTCTCATCTTTTTTGATCGCACAGTACGGGTAATTGAAAGAGCGCTGGCAGAAGACTCTGGTATCTTCTTTGACTACAGCGGCCGAGAGTTAGAGGAAAAGGACGGGTTAGTTTCTTGTGTGTATTTTTTTAAAATACTGTGATAAGTTGTCTGTTGATTCTAAATTCATTTATGTATTGACTAGGCAAGTCCCAAGCCTAACAAATCAGAGGAGGATGAAATTCCAGAGCTGATCTTGCTGAACAGCTTTGACTAAGGGCTTTGGTTATGAATTCAGGCTTAGAGTTTCCCTGTAATTATCATGTGCTTCCGTGAAATGCTTTTGAACTTGTTATCTGGGGAACAGTCCAGGTGATAGAGACTGGCAGAGTCATGTACATTGTCCTCTGAGAAAACATTCTTATAAGCAGCAAAAGGAGATTTATGTTATATCCAGTAGATCTATTTCTGATGTGTAAGCAAACAGGAAGCAGAAGACAATAAACATGAGATGTGGGAGAACTTAACTGATGTGGGAGACAGCAGACAGAGACTGGAAACTTTTTCCTCTTTTGATACTGTAAGATTATGTGTATATCCCTCTTAGGAAACACATGTGCAGGGATATATTTACAGATTAAAAAAAAACAACAACCAATAAAAGTAAAAGGCCCCAAATGACTTTCTCAGTGACGGTATCATATGCGCTGTATAAGGCAGCGGCTTTCAGCCATCTTCATGGGGATAACAGGAGGCACTTCATAAGCTCTGTAAGAGGTAGATATAGCTGGTTTTCAGCTACTGATTTCTTTCTGCCAAAAACAATATGAAAATATGAGAACACATGCCTTTTTCATCAGACCTGACATTTTACTACTGTTAAAATTCAAATGCATTGTCAAAGGACAACGTATCATCATTGAGAATGCTCAAAGCACTGTAACAGAGGCTCCTAAAACAGTTTCAAAAGGGAGTTCTGAAAGTGTTCTGAACAATTGACAGCATCGTTAGATGGCATCAAAGTGAGAACAATATTTTGAATATACTTGTTATAAGATGTTTGTGTTCTTTTAAAAGCTATTACTCTATGGCTCAGTTAATTTCCTGAGTCCTTTTTCCCTCTAGGTACCTGGCCCAGTGTTATTCTGGGTTCCTGGCAAGTACTTAGGCACATGTACCTCTTGCCTGAGTTTGCAGTGGTGGAGCTGAGGAAGGGTTTGAAGGAGGGAGGGAGGGAAGGAAGGAAAGGAAGGAAGGAAGGAAAAGAGAAAGGAGGGAAGAAAGAGGAAGGAAGGAAGGAAAGAAGGAAGGAAGAAAGGAAGGAAGGAAGGAAGAGAAAGAACAAGAGAAAGGGAGGAAGGAAAGAAGGAAAGAAAGAAATCAGCTTATTGGAGCCCAAGTAAACTGTTTGAAGTCAGGTCATCCAGTCTGAACAAGAGCTGTCTAGGACAAGTGAGGCAGGGTGCCAGGCAATGGAATGAAGCAAATAAGCAGAAAAAAGGAGAGTGTGGAGGAATTCCTGAAGCCCAAGCAGTATAGGCAGCTTTTCATGCAGATTGAATACCTCCTGTCATAGAACAAACATTACTCAATTTAAACACTCAGTCTTGTGGAGCAAATTCACGACCAGTGCAGGGTTCTTCAGAGGAGGTTTTGTGGCCAGTCGAATATCAGCCAAGTAAACACTGGCCGAAGTATAGTCCTCCTCCACTCAGATGCTCTTTTGGCCTGTGTTAAGTGTCTAAGACTCTTGGTGAATCCCCCACACCTTAGCAGGCTGGTCTCAGGGTAGAACTTTTCACATGCTATTGAGCAAAGACGCAACCACTGCTAGTCAATCAGAAATGACAGGTAAATAGAAACATGCGTTCATCTCTGGTCTAAGGTCAGATAAGGTTGTATTTATATCAAAGAAACTCCCAGTGTGCTGTGCTCCCTTGGTAGCTGGGAGATTTCTTGTAAACTCTGCTTCAAGGCAGAGCTTATGGAGGGAGGAGAATGCTTTAGAACTGGTCAAGATGGGAATCTGAAACAAATTTGACATTTCATACCAGGCTTGGAACAACATGTGGAAACTTTCTGGGCCAGGGTTAGAGGGAGTTTTGCATAAAGGAGACCATCTTTAGTCTTTCTATAATCAGAGTTTGCTATCTAAATCGATGCTTTGGCTTCAGAGAGTATTGTGTGCCATGCTCTTGCCATTTCGTTCTTTCAATATAAGCAGTAGAGATAAAACCTTATTTTGAAGCATCGTTTTTTTCTTTGATGTTTAAACCCTCCTAGGGATGTCCAGGCTGGAGCCAACCTGTCTTTCAGTCGTCAGTTCTATGATGAGCACTGGTCCAAGCATCGAGTAGTCACTTGTATGGACTGGTCTCTCCAGGTAAGAATTGTTGCTGGGATGGGACAAACTTGACTGTGTTCTCATGGCATTTGTTTAAAAAAGAGAGAGAGAATTGCTCTACTACTCTGGATATGTTCCCTAATGTCTATGCCTGTTGGTTTGCTTTCTCATTTTGCTGAAGTTTCAGTTTAAATCTTACCCTCTATTATTCATCTACATTGAGTGCTTACTACGTGCTGGGTCCCAGACAAAGAGCCAGGCCATTCTGTGCATGAAATTGCTCTCACTAAAGTCACCAGTGATGTCCTATTTGTCAAATCCTGTGGATATTTTTAAGCCTTCATCTGCTCTGACCCCTCTTTGCCATCTAGCTTAGTGACTTCACCATACCTCTAAAAACGTTACCCTTCCATTGAGTTCTACAACTGTACTACCTTCTAGTTCTCAAATTCCTCCAAGACTTCTTCTTCTTCTTCTGCCCTTGTGGTCCCTGTAGTCATGTCCTCAGCCTCTACCCTTCTCGACGTGCTTGCTGAGGGCCATCTCTTCCACTGCTGTGGAGTCCCCCAGCATGTGGGCAGCCTGTTTCTGTCCCCACCCAACCTCCCTCCTGAATTCTACTTTCCACGCCAGATGGATCCATTAGGTGTCCCTTAGAGTCTCAAACTAATCACTAACTCATTATTTCCCTAAAGCTGAAATCCTTTCCTCCTACTTTCCATGTTAACTCTATCACAACCTAGCCAAGGGCCTAAGGCAAAACTTTCACTATTAATATTAGCACCTTCTTCTCCTTATCTCCCAGACCCAGTCTTCACCCAGACTGTCCATTTCTCCTCTCACATATTCATCATCTTATACCTGTAGTATTGCTTACCAACTAATGGTCTTTCTAAGTCCACACTCGTTCACCTATAATATTGCCTCTGGACATCTATAGCCAAATGATCTTTCAAAAATGTAAATCCGATCATTTCACTCCCTGTATTAAAACTCTGCATTGCCTGTAAGAAAAAAGTCGAAACTCCCTAGTGTAGCTTTCAGAGTGAAAGCAGGCAAATTTACCAAAAGCCAGTTTACTGAATGACTAACTCAACTAGTGTACAATTTACCCAGCACTCAGCAGTTAAATAACGTGCATGAAGGCACACAGCCTAACTGTGGTGAGGACAGAATTTGAACTCAGGTGGTCTGACTCCTGAGCCCATGTCCTTGATGACCGTGCTGTGCTCCCTCCTGCAGTGACAATGACATAATAGCAATGAGGGAAGTAAGAATGATTAGTCTGGGCATTTATGCACAGCATAGTTTCCGCTGTCGTGTAGTCCATGCTTTTATTGAGAAGAATAATCATGGCTAGCTTTTATTTGTGCTTTGTATACGCTAAAACCTGTGCCAGCTGCTCTGAAGACAGTATCTTCTTTCATCCTGAATAACATCAAGTGAGGCGGTCACTGTTAATGTTTTCATTTTGTAGCTGAAGACACTGAGGCTCAGAGAAGCTACGTAACTTACTAAAAATGACTCAGCTAGGATGCGGTAGAGCAGGGATTTTAAACCTAAGTCTTCTAGCACTTCAAGGCATACACTCTTCGCCAGGGTCTCCCCAAAGGGCTTATGAATCCGAACCGAGAGAGGTTCTAAGTGCTGAATGACATGGGGCAGACGGCAAGTGCTTTCAGCATTCAGTGGCGGTTGGGATCTGCTTCTGGTGGGACAGGGCTTCTTAGAAGACTGGGATTAAGAAAAATGGAGGGGAGAGGAGAGTGTTCTAGGCAGAGCAGTAAAGCAGATGATGTGAAGAGCCCCGTTTAGTCCTCGGGAGAACAGGCGTACCGAAGAGGGGTGTAACCCCCGGCAACCAGACTGTCAACAGCCACAGAGTGGGCGCGAGTGTTCTCTCCTCTTGACTCTCCTTTTATATCCAAACAAGAGAGCACGCAGTGCATGGTGGTGCGGAGGCTAACGCAAGCAGGGTTTACCCTGCCGCTTCCCGCCAGTGTGTGGGTGGTCTGTGAGCATGCTGGGGTATGTGCACAGAAATCAGATCAAGGCTGAGGAAACACTTAGCTTGGCTTGTTCACTTGTTCAGAGTCTGGAAGTGACACAGGAACCTTATCTGACACATTCCTCAAAGGCAGCTTTTACTGAGTTCCCGGGTCGGCTGATAACCCTCCCTTAGGAGGCAGCGGGGCCAGCATCAGCGGGGCTGGTCCCTGCCTGGCCTCAGCATGTGGTGGGCCCTACTGCCCATGAATGGGTTTGCTTCCACACAGGATCCTGTGTATTGTTTTTGTTGCAGAAAGTGAAATTGGCAAGGGGGGAAACTCTGCTCTGGAGAGACCACATTTATTTTTCCCCATTTTTATGTAATCTGCGCATCTACACTGTGGGGAAGGGGTTTGCAATTCTGAAAAATGTGTTTTATGTGGACTGTAAGAAAAAGGAATTGGAACCCTCAGCTCCTACAGCATAATCATTTTTTGGGATTCAAATGACCAGGTTTACCTGCTTGTGAGATGAAGAGAGTTTTGGGGTAAATCTAGATGCAATCCAACGACATGAAGAAAGAAGTAAAGGATAGCGGCATCGTTTGGGAGTCTAGTCGAGGCATCTCTGCCTGGGATGATTTCTTGAGTGGAACAGAATGAACAGAGAGGGGAAAAAAGGAAGAAACTATAAGGTTTTTCCATCACTTTGCTTTGCTCTCCTGGGCTTCTTAAGCAAGAACACTTTAACTTTGCAATATTTGCACAATATCCACCAAACATTATTCCCTGGAAGACATTTGGGCACTTGGGGAATTATGTCAACTTTGCCGTTCATTGAGGATTGTTTAGCACAGGGGGTCAATGATACTGTCTATATACCACATGATAGGTTTGAGAGATGTGTATAAAACCAGACTTATGATCTTACTCCCACCATGTATATTCTTCTCACATGTAAATTGCATCCCCTAACCTTGGCATCATCCAAGGTACAAGCCCAAGTAATCTTTGACAGGTCATTTAATTGTCAAACCCAATCAAATTTATAGTAGCAAAGAGACTCCCACTATCACCAATTCAAATCCACTTATATATGGATTTGACACTGACTTTATGTCATGTCCTCTGCGTCTTGCTTATGTTAGGAAATAGCTCCCTAACTCGTCTCCCTACCTCAATTCTCTACACTGTTGGGTCATTTTAAGTACTTTTTCCAGTTGCATATTTGTAGAGATTACTTACATGTTCTCAATGTCACCTTGGGCAAGTTGCCTGATTTCTCTTGGCTCAAGTTTCCTCATTCATAAAATGATAATCATACCTAGCTCACATGCTTATTGTGAATATTAAGTAATTTAATGTATTTGAAATACTTAGAATTTTAAAAGTGTCTAGTACATGAAAAGTCAACAAATGTGACACAGTAGTGTACGTAGTAGTAGCAATGGTGTTAGCGGTCATGTGATGCCTGCCGTCCCTAGAGTAAGGTCTAAAATCACTAGTCTGCCCTCAGTGACTTCTGTGAGGATGCCCTGAGGCATCTCCAGCCCTTTCTTCTTTTTAATCTCTTCACATAACCTGCCTCCCAACCAGGTGAACCTGTGTTCTGAACCTGTTCTCCACTGCATACATTAAGAAAACTTTACTTCTGGCTACCTGAGGCAAAAAGGGAATTTACTTGAGAGCCACTAGGATACCCAGGGAACCCATGGAAAAGATGAAGAACTGGGACTCAGGTGTATAAATCTTGAGAGGCTTCACCAATAGGACGCCACCATAACCTGACTCACGTGCCAGCCCATGGCTTCTGTGTCCTCAGTTCAGAATTTATGGCAGCCAGGTTCGAGAATGTGATTGGCTCAGCTGGGTCACATATCAACCCTGCAATGAATTAATTATCCCTGGGCAGTTAGACACCTGTGTATTGAGGTAATTGCCAGAGATTGGGAGAATCACTGTGAACCAAGCTGATACCCGAGAGACATCACCTGCATCAGTATTTGTACCCTTGTCTATACTCTGCTCCCTCTTCTCCCCTGATAGCCTGCCCATCTGACAGGGCCCAGTCAAGTCTCATTTCTTCTCAAGTCCTTTCCAGTATGTCTCCCTGCCACACCCCATTCCAACTAAAATGGTTATTTTCTCCTCTGTGCTTTTCCGGCACTTCTTTTATATCTCCACCTTAGCACATACCATGTTCTGCTTTTATATTTGTGTGGTAGTTGCTCATGCCTGTATCTTACCTCCCGCTACTTAATGATGAGTTCCTAGGAAGCAAAGTGTGTTACCGTTGATATTCTTGTCCCTCATTTTACCCAGTACCAGCGCATACATGGTATGCATAAGGGGCCACTTCGACGCATGCCACTGTGCGCCGCAAGGGACGTGGCCTTTGAAACCAAACAGACTTCAAGCAGGGTCTCACTTTATCATTTATTAGCAACATAACTTGGAACAAGTTCCTTACCCAGCGACCCTTGGCTTCTTCATCTGTGAAAATGGGAAAACTGTTGCTTACTTTAGAGAATTGCAAGGACCAAATGAGTTAATATCTCATCCAGCTCAGTGTCTGGCACATAATGGGCACTTAAAACATGTTAGTTCCTTTCTCTCCAATAAATACATGATTTTATTTCTTTACAAGAACAAACAGTTGAGAGCAGATCTGGTGATGCCCAGGTAAAATTTCCAAGGTTAAATATTAGATAATTCAGCCCCTTGAGTAATCCAGACTTCCCAATGGTTCATATTCCCTTAAAAATAATGATTTTAACATACAGGGTTTGTAATTTTAACTTTTAAGGTTTGTAACAAATAATTGTTTGGAGATGTGTTGCGTTTTATTGGAAAATAAGAAAATATGACTAGTCATGTTTAGACACACATAACTAGAGGAGATTTTGAAATCATAAAAACTTTCATGAGATAAGAGTTATTTAATCAATATCTTTAGGCCTTATGAGCCCCGGTATAGAACTTACACCAAAAGCGTTTCACTGGTAATTTACTAAAACTCTCCTTGTTTTCTAAAGGAGTTTTCAATTCAGTAATTTTTAAAAAAATTTAAAAAAGAAAATTGCAAGTGGGAGCCAGCAATGAGACCCATATGTGAAGCTGTGGGATGTTACTCTAGACACATCTGACTGCCCATTGGGCACTATGGTAGTGGTGCTGATGTTTACAGAGTTGCCTTTTCACATGGGACATGGTTAAACTTCAGATGGGCAGTCTGGAGTCTTCTGTGTTTATCTGGATGTTAGTTTCTTTGAATGGGCTTTGAATCAAAGACCTATTAAAAAGGCCTTTGATGCATCCACTGAGGAGTGTTTTCTAATAAAGAATGATTGCTTCCCCTGCTGGCCACATACATGTGTATTTTTGTAGGCTTCTCCTTCCTCTACACCAACTAGCAAGTTGTAACTCTGCAGCTTTCTCAAGTTGAGGGAGTTCAAAGAGTGAATAAAGCCACATAGAAGACTTAGGTTTAATTATTTTTGATAAGAAAAAAAATTGATGTTTGAATTTATAAGGACAGTCTTATGTTAAATATATGCAGTGTAGTGAAAAAGAAGGAAAAAATTAGGTTGCCTATGAGCAAAGAGTGATATGATCTGGTATAATCCTGATGCTGTTTTGAATGGGGCTGCCTTCTGGGAATCCCATATAGGGATGGCATTTCCATGAAAGGTACTCTAATTCATAAATACCTGCCATAAGAATCAGCCTCAGTTTATTTAATAACACTCAGCATAGAGTTTGTGTGTGGTGAGTATATATTTCTACTTGCTGTAGAGTCCTTTTTGTTATTTTACTAGTTGTGTTTCTTTGAGTCTTTAACTGCTGGCGTTATTTGACAACAGAGGACTGAAGATAAGGTCTTTCCACTGAGCACAGTGTTACTAAAATAAAAAAGAGCATCTGTAATTCAACAGATTTTGGCACAAGTTTATCATGTGCTAGGACTTACTAGACCTTGGATTCAGAGGTTAGTAAAAACAGGTCCCTGCACTCAGAGAGCTTACAGTCTAGTAATGGACATAGACTGGGAAAAACCATAATACAATTTGATAGGTGCTTTAATGGGCACACACATAATGCTAGGGGAGATGAAGAGAGGCAAGGAGGGGTGGCGGGTGATCAGTTAGGATTATCTGGAGGACCTGATACCTGCGCTGAGTCTTAACGAATGAGTTAATGATATAACCAACACAGAACAGGCATTCCAATGAGAATAAGTATCAGAATCATAGGTACAGAGGCTGTACCTGTGAACCTCAGAACTGGACCAGTGAGGCTAGGTCATAAGGTGGGTTTGGGAGGAGAGAGGGCAGGTTATAGGAGATTAAGCAGAGGAGGTAGAAAATAACAGATCATGAAGGATCTAATGTGACTTGGATTTTATCTGGAAAGTAATGATGAACGATTAAAGTATTTTAAGCAGAGGAGTGACTTAGCCAAGTGTGTATTTGGTAAAGTCATATTAACAAAGGATGGAGAGTGGAGTAGGTGAAGGTAGGGCCTGGCAAGCCTGGGAGCAGGAAGCAGCTTAAAAAGCTCTTGTCTTCACTCAGACAAGAAATTCATTTAGGAGGCTCTGACCTTAAAGATAGAAAGAAAACATGCATTTGAAAGGTGTTGAGGAAGTAGTGAAACACAGTATATAGGGGTGAGAAAGAAGGAGGAGTAGAAATGAATGTGCAGTGTCTGGTCTGGAAAGCTAGGTAATGTTAGTGCAAGGCATTCACAAGGTGAATGTTGGAAGAGCAGTAGGTTTCTGTAGAAGGCAATAAACTCATTTTTCTATGCATCTCATCAGATGTGTCTATGGACAGCCTTGAGAAATACCCAGCAAGCAGTAAGCTGTAAAATCTGTACCTCTGAGAGAGATCAAGCCTAGAGAGAAAGATTTGAACGTTGTCAGTATATTAGTGCTTAGTAAAGTTATATTTATTGATGTGATCACCCAGGGAGAATGTGTAGACAGAGACATAAAGAGGGCAGAACACAGCCCCCCTTGGAATATAGGTAATAGAAAGAGAAACTGTAGAGATTAAAAAGACTGGTTAGGGAGAAAATCAGGAGAGAAGGCTGTAATGGAAGCCAACACAGGAGAAAGGAGTAAGTAACCCAAATGTCAGACAATACAGAGAGGTCCAGCAGTGTGGGCAGTTTGGTAGTCATTGGTGTCTATGGCAAGCACATGTGGAATGTTGAAGATAAAAGCCAGACTACAGTGGGTTGAGGCATGAAGTTGGTATTAAGTATGCCACAGCTTCAGAAGAAAATGCCATTTAAAGTATGTAATGTAGCTTGCGCCTGTAGGAATAAGAATGATTTATTTTGTGTTATCATCTTGACGTAATCCGTCCTTGTGACCTCTTCCATTCAGTACCCCGAGCTGATGGTCGCCTCCTACAACAACAATGAAGATGCCCCCCACGAGCCAGATGGAGTGGCCTTGGTTTGGAACATGAAGTTTAAGAAAACCACACCAGAATACGTCTTCCACTGTCAGGTAGGAGTCAGCATTGTAAAAATAACTCAACATCTCCTACTAGACCGAATATAGTTCATGCTGCCTTGCATCTCTTATGTGGAAAGGAAGAACTGGGTTTAAAAATGGAATTGTTGACAATTTTGGAAAGTTCCCCCACAGTAACCTAATGTTTTGGGAAAGTGGCAACCCTCTCCAAACAGTTAGGAAGCCTGGTTGGAGACTGTGTGTCATTTTCTTTCTATTTAAAACAGCCCTCATGAGGGTAAGTTTATAAAGACCTCGCACTTAGGAAGAAATCCTGGTGTACCGCTTCCTCTGCTTAGCAGCAACATATGCTCGCCCACCCACGCGGACATCCTCAGAGCACTGCCATTTCAAGTTCCTCCTCTCTCTGAAATGCAGTTCAATGGGATTTTGCCAATTTTAAGTTTATGGGCACCATCTTGCTTTACAGATAATAATATTTTTTTAGCTACTTTAGAGAAAGGCGTATCGCCATCTTTCTTGAATTATTGAGAAATATAAATGCTGTTCCTAGTTTGCAACCATTTTAGATACTTTACTCCTTGTGTCTGTTGACACATTGGTCTTCTCTTCCATGTAACACACAATACAGGCTGAAATTATGTTTCACTTGCACATGGTCAGCTTTGCTCCGTTGGCATGACTCTACCGAAGTAATAGTCCTTGGTAGTGGCCAGTACATCAACTCCTGTATTAATGCCCCTCCATTCTGATTACACATCGGAAAATGCAAAACAAACATTCTTGCTCAAAGTTTCAGTTCCTCAGATGTTACAGTTCAGAGGTCCTAAGTGGCAGATTGCTCTGAAAGCATCAGTTGAAGAGTGGGTAAACCTGTTGATATTTGGAAACTTAGTGCCATTTTATATATAAGAGCTGAGAACCTTTTTGAACTAAAATATGTTTAGACTTTAGAACATTATCAGATATAATTTGGGGAACAAGAGCTGCTGGAGTAAAAGTCCCAGCTTCAATCTGATTGAGGAACCTCTAACTCTGGCCATGTTTTTCTAATTTGCTGTCTTAAAAACAACAAGCAGTCTAGGTCTGCATAGCAAATAACCTTTATTTTTTGAACCTTTGAAATAAGAACAGGTTTTTCTTTCTTTCTTTTTTTTTTTTAGATTATCAAATTTGTTAGTCTGATATGCTCTTTCTGTAAACACAGAAGCACAAAATCCTAATTTTATTCAGTTTAAAGAGTTTTGCTGAATTACCAAGCAAATACTAAAAGGATTATGGGATAAGCAGAAGCACATTTTTGAAAAACAGTGCGACTTAAACTATTTTGACGTTGTATAAAGCATATGTTGAATTTTTAAAAATTTAAGGTAGCACATTTTTAGTCCATGCACTTAATGTTTATCATAATTCAAATATTTTTGTTATTATAGTAATAATATTATATTAACTCACTATAGGTAGCCTGTGACAATAACAATTTGATAATGAACTTAATATTCACAACATTGCAAAGTAACAGGTCAGTAGGAGCGTAATAATGCTGAGTGAAGAAGCAAATTTTAAAAATCTTTGGAATTAACTGGAATTTTAAAATTACCTGTTTCATTGCACAATAGTTAATACCAGTATTGACGGAAAAGAACATCCTTTCTTTTGTCTCCTGGTATCTTTGGGATCATTTACTAAAGACTTCACCAAAATGCGTTTAATCTTATTTTTAGTTTCTCCCTTAAATGATGCAATATATATATTTTAGAAGAAAATACACTCTGGATTTAAAAAAAATAGTCAGAAGTACTCTGAATATCCTACCAAAAAATGCTGAGTAAAATATCTCTGTACGCCACAATTTCCTACTATTGTTTTCACTTCATGTGGTGACCAGAGCAGACGGGGGTTCTAACATTCTCACTGAGAAAGGGGAGAATTCTAATGCTGTTAAACATTGGGGTTGATTAAGTGACATGTGCAGAAGACCATGAAGGCCCTGAGACGGTAAGTATCAAATGAAAGCCACTCAATTTAACCGCACATACTTAAAGATATTGGAAATCATGAATGTGCTACACATATAAATGATAAGTAGTTCATATAAATGGCCCTTAAGATTCGTGAAATGGACGTTTAGAAAATCTTAATGAAAACCTAAACTGCTGAATCCCACTATATACCTAGTTTTTGTTATTAAGTTATTTATTTTAAACTGATCTAACTCTAGGGGACAAAATGTATCACTGGCTTTGGGAAGGCAAAAAAGGAAAGAGCTTTGATCCCTCTCCAGAGAGGAAGAAAGGGGAGAAGTGGACACAGCAAATGTTAATTATGAAGCCCTTCTGAGGACACCTGGAGTATTAGGGTTTTCCAGAGAAACAGAATAGGTGAGATATATATATATATATATATATATGTAGAGAGAGAGAGAGAACGCCAATAGGATGGATATATATATAGAGAGAGACAGACAGAGAAATGACAGAAAGAGACAAAGAGTTACAGAGAGAGGCAGGAGAGAGAGATTTAGAATTGATACCTCTTTAGGAAACCTCAGCCTTTGCTCTTAAGGCCTTCAGCTTATTGAATGAAGCCCACCCACATTATGCAGGATAATCTACTTTACTCAGAGTCTACTGATTTAACTGTTAATTATATCTAAAAAAAACCCTTCACACCAACGTTTAGACTTGCACTTGACCCCTAGGTCAAAAAACTAGGTACCATAGCCTAGCTAAGTTGATACATAAAATTAACCATCATACCTCGATTTCATGTCAGAGCAATCCAGCAAACTAGTATCTTTCACAACTTTTAAGTCCCACTAATTCCAGATCACTTTGGGCTAATAAGCAAATATACCTACAGTAATCAACTTTGAAATAAATAAACATTGAGTGAATGGGAGCTTTCCTAAGAGGTGAGAAAAAAACAGTAATTTGAGGACATGTGAAATGGCTCTGTGACATCATATATACATATGAAAAAAAGATATTAACATGTATTGAGAAACTACTCTTTACACATGTATTGCCATAAGCTCCTATACTCCCCAGATGAGAAAACGTGGCTCAGAGAGGCCATGAACCTGGGCAGGTGCCTGTAAATGGCAAAACCGTGTTTGAAGTCAGCTCCGAGGCCCACGTATTGCCTTGTGCTGCCCTAGCTGGGGATTCAGCCAGGTAACACCATGCAGGTGTGTGGTATGGGGTTGGGGCTGGGAGGGGGGGGAGGAGTGAATAGAGAAAAAATGGAACAGAGATGTTTTTTCCATCTTAGCTGATTATTGCAATCACCTGGGTGACTGTAACGACCTACTGATGGCTGTGTTTCACCCAGAGATTCTGATTTAGTTAATCTGGGGTGTAGTCTGGGCATTTTTAGAAGTTCCCAAGTGACTTGAATGTGCAGTAATAGTTGAAAACCACTGGAATGTAGAGGAGAGATGAGGAAGGGGGATGAAAGGTGATGAAACTAGTCGCTTTCTTTATTTGTAAGCGTGCTCACCATTCCCTTTTCTTCTTTGGCCCAAACTAGAGAAGCGTGTCTTGCCTTTATGACTCTGAGGCCTCTCACCTGACTCTTATTTGAGAAATTTCCTACCAACTCGCCGCCCCTTCCCTCCTCTCTCCCCACCCCCGACGCACACTTATTTCCGCAAGTTAGCTCAGTGCTGGGATCTCCTTTAATGGCGGACGGTCGGAAGACCCAGAGTTGTTTTCCAGGAGTGGGCTCAAGACTGCTTGCAACGCGACACACTGTGCGTTGAAGAGTACCATTTCCTTTGGGATAAAGACACACTTTGCCGTAGTTCATCTCCAGGAAGCTCAGATAACCACCAGGTAAATATTGGTAGCTGCCAAAAGGAAACAAAAGTGCTGTAATCTTGAGTATGCCTGAGCTGTTGGGAGACCAAAGCAGGGAAGCTAGGGAAGATGGAGATGAATTAGTGGATGGGGGTGAGGTGGAGGGAAAAAGTAACAGGGGCAGTTTGGTTGCCATGTACTAAACTCTAACAGCTATAGTGGTAACTACATTTGTCTGTACTTTGCATTTTCCCAGCACTTCTGCCTTTATGAGCTCACTGATCCTTGCAACAGGGAGGCAGAAAAGATGTTATTCTCCTTTTCAAGCTGAAAGATTTGACACTTCAAGGGTTCCCCAGCTGGTGAGCAGTAGAACCAACACGGGAACATTCTGTCACCTACGTTGCACTCACCTGGCAGTGATGGGGCAACGTGGGGCTTGATAGCAAAGGCCGTGCAGTTCACTGAAGGTGTATTTTTGTCAGCCTGCTACTTACAAGACATTGGTTAGACCTGGTCCTGGAGGTGGCTGTCCTTACCATCTTCCTAGCCTGGTGGCGGATTTGGAGAGCCCACAAAATTAAAATACAAAAGAGAAAACCAAAACCCCGCTGCTCACTGGCCTATCAATTTCCTTCTACATCTTTTCTGATTGTTGGTAAAACTTGTTTATTACTGCTGGTTCCTTCTAGACACCATTTCACTGAAATCCAGTAGGCTGAATGTGTTTCGACATCTCCGTGATGCTGCAATAATTTCAAAATTAGACCGTGTGCTTAGTAAGACAGAGGCCTGGGGGTGGAGAGACGCTACGGGTGCCTTATGCTGATGGTCCTGTTACCATTTTGGAATAATCGCATTAACTAGCCATTTATTGCTGATCTTTGCTGATTCTTCGTGTTTTTCACAAGTGTATAGTTGCAAACAAATCTGATGGCTCAGAAAAGCAACGTTTCAGGCACTAGAAAACAAGTGCACAAGACGCAGACATCAGTTCAGTGTGCCTTTGCAAAGACTGACAGGCTTTTAGCCCCAGTCGTAAAAAGGTTGCAGTAGGAAGGTTTCTTACTCTCTGTTGAGAGGAGCAAGGCCACATACCTTCTCCTTTCGCAGGCAGTTTTCTGTCTTTACTAAAGTGAATTTTTAGTGTGGGCTGTGGTCCTGCATTTTCTACTTTCATTTCAATAAGAGCTGTCCGTACTTGGAAAATCTCGGCCGACTCTGCATAGAAATCAGCAACTCAGCCCCACCGCACCATCTGGCAGGGCTCCCGCCTTCTCTGTAGTGGCTTCCACACACTGTCATTAGATTATGCATCTGACCGCCCTGCCTTGCTTACCCTGGTGTGGTCTTTCTCTTTTAAATGCAATGAATAGAATCAGAAATATATATCTTAGAATTATCTGCATTGAGGTAAGTGGAAAAGCTATATTTAGAGGCTTGGATTGGTCAGAGGTTTTTATTTTTGCCTTTTTTTTTTTTTTCCCCCTGATTTGGTTTCTTTGTTCTTAGCATTCTTTTTTTTTTTTTTAAGGATTATTTGACAATGACCTGAAACTGACATAGACCTGAAACCCTCCCAATTTCAGGGGGAAAGCAGGGTATGAAGTAGGGTGATACCAACTAACTTCATTTGTGCCGTGTTTAAAGTCCACAGCTGACTTTCCCCACGTGCGGCTTCACTTCTCATTAAGATCCTATTAAGTTTACAGATGAAATTGCAGCCACAGCTTTAACTATACAGCGTTTGGTTCTGTGTGAGGTTCCTGCAGACCTCATCGCCCCCCCCCCGTGGGGGGTGAGGGGAGCACCGGAGCAGGTGTGGGCGGCTGATGAGGAGAGCAGACAGAAAGGCAGGACTTGCAGCTCTGTTCCTAGCTGGCCACGCTGCCGAGTGACCCTGGGGCAGTCGTTGAGGCTTTGTTGTCATGTTGTGGAAAGACTTCCTCCAGTCTCTGGTGAAACTATGAGGTTTATTCCAATAAATGTGATTTCTTCTCCCATCAGTTTTTGTCCCTCTTCCAGCCCAGATTGTGATCTATAATCCAAATGGACAAAACAGCTATGAACACAAAGATATAAATTAATGTAAATAAATTTTCTAAGGTATATTACGACCAGAGAAGTGTCAGAATTTGACTTAAGGCTTCTTTTTTAATTAAAGGAAGGGTAACTTTCTTACGGCCTGATTGATGGGGTGGGGGGAGGCGTTTTATAAGCTTTTTTCTTGGATGTGGCAAGGAATGTTTCCTCAGTAGAGGTCAGAAAAGAGAAGGCAATGAATTAATAGAAAATTCTTTGACAACTAGGGCTACATAATCATTATGAGTTCCCGGGATGACAAAATGAAGGCACATAATAGGTGCTTAGGGATCGGAGAACAAACTCCCTGGACAAGGACATGCTAACTAATATAAGACCCAGTTTTCAAAGGCAGTGCTGTCTGGACGGCAGGATGGAGAAACCCAAAAGAGGAAACCTCAACCATTGTTGTAGAGGTTGAGATACACATTTCAAAGAATACAGTTGTGAGTAAAGAATACATGTGACATAAAGGCAAAATTAAACTCTTACCTAAAAGGTGCAAATCTGATGGATCAGACAAGAACAGCAGCGTCTTTTGTGTCTTTAGGAAAAAGCGTAAGGGAGTTTAAATGTACATGCTGAAATGAAATGCAGACACTCGGAAACACTTCTTTTATGCCAATTGAGTGTGACTGGTCTGACGATCGAGGCTTGAGCTAGACACTGATTCTTACTAAATCGAACAGCAGGAACTTCTTTATCTGTTTTGGCCCAGGAAGCTGGAAGCGGAGAAACTGCCTTGCCAGCTTTCATTATTTATCTGCCCTCTTTCTGGAATCTTCTTCAAAAAGTAACCTAAGAAGAAGCAAAATTGATCACTGGTATACATCTAGGGAAGTTAGATTTATCAGCAGGAGTATAGCAAAGAGATTGTACCAGAGACAATTCTGCATCTGAAAATGGCAGTGAAGGAGCTGTATACCTGGCAGGTGACTGGGTGAGCTCTTAGGTGCAGAGGATGCCATGAGAATCCACCTTTGTCCAAAAGTGTTTTTAAATTGTTTCCTTTGTCTTGCCGTGTTATGTTGCAAGCGATCAAGCTGAAGTTTAATATAATTACCAAATCTATCTAAGATTTACTAGCATTTTCTCTGCCCCAACAATGTGCACGTGGGTTGAAGGCACAGGACCCAACACTGTAGATTTTATTCAGTCCCTAAATACCCTTCCCTCCTCTTGCCATGCCCTGTACTAAAATAGTCTGAACTGGGCTTTCTGCGGTCGTGCCTCAATAAGGAACTGCCCAGGAGTTCTCATTGCTGTGCAGTGAGCACAATGATAATGTGAGTTTTCTGGCCGGTCACTCCCTTTGTCCTCACACCCTGCCACCTGGTCATTCACTAAAGTCACAAAAGCTTGGTCTAGGGGAAATGGGGTTGAATAACAGTGGGATTCTACTTACCTCTTAGGATTATTGTTTGATAAAAGAGATAATATAGGTATATTAGTCTGCTCATGCTGCCATAACAAAATAGCATAGACTGGGTGGCTTAAACAACAGAAAATGATTTTCTCATAGTTCTGGAGCTGGTTAGTTCAAGATCAGGATGCCAGCCCTTTTGGTTTCTGGTGAGGACCTTCTTCCTGGCTTACAGATGACTACCTTTTAGGTGTGTCCTCACATGGAGAGATAGAAAGCAAGTTCTTCTGGTGTCTGATACCATCACGGGGGCTTCACCCTCATGACCTCACCTAAACCGACTTGCCTCCCAAAGACCCCGCCTCCAAATACCAACACAATAGGGGGTTAGGGCTTCAACATGTGAATTTTAGGGGAACGTAATTTCATGCATATCAATAGACGAGCGTGCTTTGAAAAGATAAAAATATTCTCTTTACACTTGGTTGTTTTACTATTATATGATAGTCCATCCCATGGAAGGAAGCTTAAAATTTGGTATCCTTATTTTCCTTGAATGTATTTGCAAAGAAATTTCACCTAACTTAGATACAGTCATTCACTCATTCATTTATTCATTCGTTCAACAGACATTTGTGGGTTACCAACCGTGGCCAGGTCTTCACAGCAACAATAGGTGAGAGCCAAGGAGAGGCTGTCCCCTCTCCACAAGAACTCTCCGGTTTGCCCCAATCCCCACCATTCCCTAATTCCCATCACCTGGCCAGCCCCGCTCTCTTTGGTCAGATCCCTATGTGTGCTCATTACGTACAAATGCCAAGTGACGAGGAAACCTGAGGCAATTCTAAAGTCCTGTCTTCCCAATCATTTAAACATTTGTTTCATGACTAAATGATGAGATATTTACTGGGTCCTAGGAGGCAGTGAAGCACATAGTGGGTAAGAGTGGGCTTGAGGACCATACAGCCTGGGGTTATAATTTGGGTCCCACCACTTAGAAGCTGTGTGACTTTAAGCAAGTCATACATGGGGGTCAAATAAGTGAATACATATAAAGCACTGGGTGTCTGGCACAGAGTAAGTACCTAGTGAATGTCAGCTACAATTATCATCTAATATGCAGGACTGAAATTCAAAACATGTAACAATCTGTATGGCACTGTCCAGATAGCATGGATGAGGACCCCATTTATGTCAGGCATCGCATCTTTAGGTGCTGAGTGGGGGATGTCATGACTGAAGGGTTCAGGGTGGCTGGCAGCAATGGGAGAACATGGGGAAAAAAGTTTTTCAACAAGCACAAAATGGTCTCTATTTTAATAACTGGTAATATTGTACTGGCACACATAGCTTAAATAGTATCCCTGCCACTCTGCTTGTACAGATGCATTTGCTTCCACGGCTTAATAACACTGATTGCCTCAGGCACAGGCTTCAGAAAGGGACCCACTGGTTTCTACATAGTTTGTGTGGCTGCACTGAATTCTGTATAGATTCGCGGCCATTTGCATGCGGAGCTCACTGCAGAACTTGGAGCAAGAGTGAGGCAGATGGGGCTGGCCTAGGTTCTACTTTCATCTAAGACTAGATTAGCATCTCTATGAGCTCTCTCTCCTAAAGATCTATGATCCAGGCCCCCCAGGTGGGGCTTCCATTGTCTGAAGTTTCAAATTGTGCTTTTCCTTTATCTTGTAATATAGGCAGAATCAGGTTTAAAATATACCAGATGGTCTGAAAGGAAGAGAAATCTCAGAAAGGCAACCTTGTCCATCAGAGGTGTAGGTATAGGGAATCCCATCCCAGGAACAGAGACAGGAAGCCCAGAGGAGTGGCCTATGTGGTGCCCCAGGCCACATTAGCCTTGAGGCTGCTGCCTCCTCTGAGGGGTGCCTGTGCATTGCTTCGGTGTCTTTATATTCTAAACATAGACCTGCTTCTGGATGTCAGGACATCTATTTCTAAAGAACAGATCTTTTTCTCCTTTACAGAGTTGACCAAAACCTAATTTGTGTTTGTGTCTTTAAGTTGCCTGATTCTGCAGGATGAAAGCAGTTTAATAAGTACAGATACGTTCATATTCCTCAATAATCACATTACTAGTTTAATTCATTGCAGATAATGACTCTCAGCAAGAAAGCTAATCTTTCCATTTTTTAAATCAATTTTTGAAATTATTTGAAAGCCTTATTGTCAAAGAGCATTTGTAGAAGAATCCTCGTTCTTATTTCTGAGGAAAATGTTTTACCCTTTTTGTGACACGTAGTCTACACTTTGCATTTACCATACTTGTATTTGATTTATAATTTTTAAATGATCATTAGTAGCCAGAGAGTTAAAGATGATGTTGCTTTTCTCGGGCAAAAGATTTAGCTTAGTCAGTTTTTAATTGTAACCTCCTCATAAATGCATTGAGCTTCTATCTTACATGCTACAAATCATTGTTGCCATGATCGTTTTATCTATACTTTTTGTTGTTGCTCTTCTCCAAATCTGCTGTGTTTTCTCCTTTTGACTTCTTTAAAAAGTATTTCTAGCACCTGTATACACTAAGGTGTGTTTTTTTACCTTGCTTTTTTGCTTCTTGGTAACACTGTGTGGCATTATGTTGAGTAGTTGAAATTAAACTCATTCCTTGTACACAGCAAAAACCTTTATATCCTTAAAGTAAGTGTGTTGTAAATATGGTCTTTGAAAAGAGAAAGGGACAGAAGCAAAAAGTGTACCCAAGTGCCCACGCTCATAGAAATGCATGCACACACCCAAGACTCTAAAGTCCTAGTCAAAAGCTATATTTCATAAAAGAGAACTGTAGTAATGTTGATGGTTTGCCAAAACCTCAAGCAGTGACAAAATCCACAGAGTGTCCTGGAAGGGATGCCTTTGCAAAACCATGCCTCTCCAGATGGTTTGGATTAGAGATGTTTAAAAACACATGGCGGCATTAGTTTGGTTTAGAATTCATAGTTAATTCAGTAGATAAAATAATGCAAATTTGAAACTCTAGCCTGTGTATCAGAAAAATCATCAAATCTTATGATTGCTCTTAGGGGAGGCTGGTATGTGATGTGTTGATTTTTAAATGATCTAATTGAAATAATAAAATTAAGCAAGAAGGGGTAAGAAAAGGATGGAAAATACAAGAGTCTAAGTAAAAGCTTTCTTCTCTGCAGAATATTTATTCTTTTAAGCTGTCATATCCAATCAATTTGTGTGAGATTCGACAGCCAATTGTCATTTCCTGAGATAATCTATGTAAAGAGGTTGTGTTACAGAGGCAGCATGAAGAAATGGAAAAAAATAATCCCAGAGCATGATGCAGAGAGAGGCCAAAATGCCCTGACAGCCCACAAAGTGTGACCAAGATCCCCTCACCTCACGAAGGATAGCTAAGCCGCGTATACACGAGTTTTCCCTTTGACGTATTCAGCTTTTCCCTGTACATGTACTATTTCTAAAGGAAAGCTCACTTGATCTACATTTTAGTAAATTGTTTGGCCTTATATGTGGTTTTTAATCTTGGTGGGGCTCTGTGTGAACAGTGATGCCGCACACTGTGCTCTCTGGAGTGAGAGGTATAACAGTTTCCCCAGGGAAAGGCCCCCTCGCTAACAGCCGGGCTCCCACTGCCCCCTTCTTTAGGTCTGAAATCAAAAGTCTCCCACCCTCTGATGCCACAGCTGGGCACAGCAAACAACTCCTAGAAAAGAACTTCTTTGTGGGCACAGTATTCATTTAATGATGTATATTATCCCGCGTGCTACCTGCCGCACGAATAAAAGCATTCAGTTATGTTAAAATTGCCACTAGAAGAATGTTCATGCAAGAGCTCAAAGCCCTTCAGAAAAAATGGGACAAAGACTCTACAAAAATAGAACCAGAGGTTTCAAACAACAGTTGATGGGTTTCTAAGGTCTTGACTCCCCAAGGTGGCACAGTATTTAGTCCCCCCAGAAAGGAGCACATTTTGAGTATTTTCTAAGTGTAAGAACTAGAATTGTGGCTTTTAATGTCTGGAAAGAGCTCCACAATCAAAGCAAGTGTGCTCCTTCAGCCACAAGGTGCACGCACGCGCACACACACAAAGATGTGAGGGAGATTGGGCAGACCCTGTGAACAGAATCTGTGTGGGTTCGTGGAGATTTCCATAATTAAATTTTGTTTTAGCAGCAGAGACATTAGCCAGTCTTAACTACTGGTCATAGTTCTGCATCTATACCCACTTAGTATCTATAACCAGAGATTGTATTTTTGTTTCATCTTCTAATCGTCTTTTTAAATGAATGGACATGGAAACCCCAGCCAAGTCCAGGTACCATTGTAAGACAGGTTAACCATATTCTGCTATATTGGGTGAGGAGGGGATTGGTTTTTTCTTTTCATTTTGTTTTTTTGGGTGTTTGTTTCTCATGTATGGGTTAATACTTTTTCCATGAGACCTATTGATACAGTTGTAGAATTTCAGGGTTTGAAGGAATCTTCATGGTTTTCTGGACCAACCATCTATTCAAAGACTGCTTTCTCTCAAATGATTCCTTCTTCCCCGGCCAAGTCACCCTCTTCCCCTGCTTGAACACGGCTCATGCTCCTGACCCAGGGCCAAACACCCCATCTCTGGCCAGTGCTGCAGTTTCCTCGTGTGCCTGCAGCAGGATGACATTCCATCCTAAGGCTTGCGCATCACAGACACAGGCAAAATCGCCTTGGAATGTCAAGAGGATCAAGTCCAGGAGCAGGGCAGCTGGCTTTGGGTTGCTTTGGGAGTGGGAAAGCACTTAAACACAATACTGTCTGCCCTCCCCACTGCCTTCCTCATGTGTCTCTTCCTCTTTGTCCTCACTTGCTTCCTTTCACATCATTTCATCAAAGGCAAATCAACCTGTTGTCATTAAAATTATTGAAAAGACTTCACTTTGGAGGAGGGTGCTCAGGGGAGGCTCTCCTTGCTCCCCGCCAACCCAGTGCTACCTGTGCTCTGCCTCCTCTCCCGCCTCACCCTCTCCACCTGCCAAGCCACACTTCTGATCATGCCCTCTACCTGCTTCATGGCATTTTCTTTAATATGCTTGGTCAAATTGGGAGGACTTGCTAAATTTCAGAACTGGATTTCACTGGATTTTCCCCTTTATATAGTGAAAGTTGCTTACACAGGCTTAACGCAAACCTGCTGCCTTTAGAACATTACAGTATGTTTTCCCCATTGTAAGAGGGACATTTGAGCCAAGTTCGATAAAGCATCACCAATTCAGACAGCTTGGAGAAAGAAGGCCAGTTCTTCAGTCAGATGTGGCTCACTAGAGGAGACCTTGATAACTAACTAAATTTTTTGGAAAAGTAAATAACTGTACCCTTCAAGCTATCCTTTGTGTAAATAGGAGTTTCCACATAACAGGTCCTCTGATATGTTATCTGCTGATTTGGGACATTGTTACAGGAATTAAGGTATATTAACACCAAGAGTATGTGAAAAAAACCTGAATTAGTAATCAAACATATGGGACCTGATTGCTTTAGTGAAGAGTTAGGAAGATTTTGTTGTTTGTATATTACAGTTCATAAATGGACATTTACAAAATGCTTAAGAGACTTAGAAACTGTTTATTCCCTCACATTATTCATCTAGTTAGCAAGTACTATTTTTCATAGACAGTGTAAAGGGAAACCAGTTAGCTTCTACTCTTCTGTAATTTGCAGCTAGTTAAGCAGTTCTTGTGTTCTAGGAATAATGTCAAAATAATACGGGTCTGAGAAGCTCCTTTCCCATTTATTTCAAACCAAATTAAAGATATTTCCTTAAAAACCTTATGAGTATTTTAATGTTGTCCATATCATGGAAACTTGTCCTGAGAGACCCAAGGCTGTTGAATCTTGCCTATCACTGGAATGAATTCAATTCATAAACATCATACATCATTGCTCTCAGCCTCAAAACTCCTCTAATGTAAGGAAATATATAAATGAGCAAGTAAATCATACATTGCTATTCTACATAGTTTCTACTGAAAACCTTTGAGTATGGTTGTGCCTAGTTCCTATCAGTAATATTTGAGAGCATAATTCTGAGACATCAGAGCTGCAAAATATGATGGGAAGAATGAAAGTGCAGAAATAGGGCAAATCTTTTCATTTTCACCTACAGAATACAATTTGCCGTGCCCCTGGGGCAACAGCGGGTCAGCCCAAAGAAAAGCACTCTAAGCATGTGTACAGCATATTTTTTAAAAGGCCAGTGGATTTTTGCTGCCTAGTCCACAGGCATCAAGGTAAGAAAGATGATGCCCTGGAAAACAGGCGATATCAGTTAAAACAAACTTTGGTATGAGTGCCAAGAGCTATATTAGAATTTTTTATGCCCAAAGCCTGATTACTTGGAGCCTTAATTCTGTTCTCTCTCTCTCTGGCACTGAGCCTGAGGGGCCACGATCCGTTTCACTAGTTCAGCGAGTTCAGATACCACCTGTGTTCCAACAGTGAAGTCAGACCGAGAGGAAAGGAAGCTCGCTTGGCTGCTCAGATCCATCTCCATTCAAGCCGCTCTATTTATTATTCCACTAGGGAATTCTCTGCCCTTGAAGGCTGATCCGATGAGGGTGGGATCGTAGGCAGCAGGTATGCCATGAACAACAAACCCATATTCTTAACATATGTTTAATTTGAGTAACTCTCCTCCTTTAAAATACCTCTTGATTTTAAATCCACATCCTGATTTGCCCACTCTTGTTACCATTTTCTGCTGCCTGTTCTGAATTAATCCTTTGAGGTGGTCATTCCCCGGAAAGAAAAAAGGAAAATGAGAACAGGGATGCAAAGTGGGGAATGTGAATGAAAGAGAATGGGAGAAAGCAGAGGGAAGGGGGTCATTAAGTAGAGTCTGTTTTCATGAGCTAGGTTTGCTTTGAGCTGTGTGAGACGGGAGAGGTAGAAGAAGGAGAGAAATACAAGGCAAAGGCACTCGAAAGGTTATCCGTTAACATCCCTGCTGAAGAATGGAAATCATTTTTCTGCAACAGAGCTCAATTTACAAAGATTATTTTCATTCTCCGTCGTACTTCATCTCAAAGAATTGATACAATCTAAAAAGTGGTTAAAATTATTAAAATAGTTTCCGTAGTAGAAAATTAAATGATTTTACTAACTGTCAAAGTCAGTCTTTAAACTGAGATAATTTAAATTATATTTTATATAGTGATCATGTCACTGGGATGTCTAAACATTCTTTGTAAAAGTAGTAATCCCTGATTCTGATTTTTTATCAACAGAAAACTGACTAAAGGTTAGATATTAGCTACCAATTGCTGTTATTTGTAAAAACCTACAGAGAAGGCTGGTATTATTGAGGAATTCTGAGTTGAAATACATTCTTTACTTCAGAATTATTAACCCTTTAAGGAGACTTTCTGCATTTTTCTCAGGTATATTTTAAGTTCAGAGGTTCATGAAACTTCTTCAAATACTTGATTTAGAATATATTTAAAAGTGCAGTGGCGATATCTTACATTATTAAATATATTATAACATAACAATATATTACATTGCTTGATATCATCAAATTCGTTTTCCCTGTTTCTATCTATGTATTAATTCATCTGTCTACCTATTGAATCCGAGTTTTGCTGGTCCACACCAGACTGGTTAAATGAGGGTTGTTTTTTTAAATTCAAGTATAGTTGGTTTACAATGTTGTGTTAATTTCTGGTGCACTGTGTAGTGATTCAGATATATATACCTATTTATAGGTATATATATATTCTTTTTCATTATAAGCCATTACGAAGTATTGAATATAGTTCCCTGTGTGACACAGTAGGACCTTGTTTGTCTACTGAGGTCTTGTTTATAGTATAAACCACACTTCTACAGTTCCTACCTGCAATTTAAGATTTCTGAGTTCTTTAAATTCCACTTTTTTTCTGGAAGCTTCTAGAGGAGGTTTTGCAAGTATGTGCATGAGTGAGGTTTCAAGGACTGACGGCCTGTGACTCTGAAGGCGGCTTGCTGGGACGCCAGCACCCAGGCTCCACTGCCTTCCCTGTGCTCTGGCCCCTCAGACACCTCAGGGCTGGCCCTCGCTTCCTCCAGAGCGAGCTTCACAACCACGTGCTGGTTTCTAGCTGCAGCATCACTGCTGCTGTCATGTTCCAGAGCCCTGAACAGTCCAGTGACTCCTAGAACTGAAGCCATTCAGGTCAGAGTATGTTCCATGAAGAAAGAGACAAAATGATTCTCTCCCTTAAGTGTGTAGTCATTGCATCAAGGAAGCCTGAACAGGGCAAGCTGGTGCCCCTGTATCTCCAGAGTTCCTAGCACATACAGTCTTCCTTTTGTGCCAGTCACACCCTGATGTGGATAGGGTGCTGGGGGACCTGTCCCACTAGTCTGCTGTTTGTAACTATCCGAACTGTAAACACTGGTTGGGTTCCAACCTGACTACCTGTTTAATTTTATTTCAAATTTGAAATACGGTAATCTTCACTTCAACACTGGAGCAGTCTGCATTTTTATCCAGAACAACCTAACATACTTATTAGCCAAGGCTACAAGGATGAACAGGGTATGTACCCTCCCTATGAGGAATTTACCCCCCTTTGCCTAGGTCAAAAGCAAGAGTGAATGATCTTGAGGTAATTGCAATCTACAAAACTGAAGTAATTGGTGCATATTTTACCCAGAACTCCCCCACCGTGGTGCAACCCGACTTAAGACTTAGTGTGAAAGGTTGAAAGTGGAGTGGAGATAGGGATGGTTGGGTTAGTTTGTGGAAAAGGCCTTTGGAAATCTGAGCCGGCACACACGAGGAGGGAAGCGACCTCACATGAAGAATACCTACCTCCTACCTCAGGATCCTGCAAATGGTTTGGGGATGGTTGGTGAACCACAGGTATTTCTAAGGCTGGTTCCTATTAGACAGGGAAAGCTAGAAGCCTCGCTTTTTCCTCATCCTTGCTGAGGAATGAAACCAATAAAGTCAGTTACTATTTAGACGAGTGAGTGAGTGAGTGAGTGCTGATCGTTTTGGGGAGAATGTTGCTGGGGAGGGACTGACCAGTAGAGGCCACTGAAGGGCTTCTTGGGGCCGGGGGAGAGCACAGCTAGCCAGTAGTTGAAGGAATGCAAGAATCAATGGCAACTCTGTTAACATCGTTAGGGGAAATCTACCTAAATCAAAATCATAAGGAAAACCTTGCCTTTGCAGATATACATATATATATATATATATTGTCATTCCACAAATAAAACATGTATTTCAAAATCTGGCACAATGACCATCTTTGCAAGACTGAATTCTATAGATGAAAAATTCTTAAGAGAAGTTTGTATTACCAGATGCTTGGCATCATGCAGTCCAAACATTTTGAATGTGTTTTAAAATAATCTTCCAGATGTGTGACAACTTGTAGCTAGCTACATAGCCCTGTCTGTATTTTGGAAGGAGAGGCAGTGTGTGGAAAACTGAGGTAAGTATTCACATTATACAGGAAAATGAAACTCTTACTGCCTTCATGGTCTGATCGCCTTGGAAAAAAGTGGTTTAATTTTTTTTTTTTTTTTTTTGCCTTTCAACCAGTTTCTTCAACTCTGCATTTAACCTGGCAAATATAGACACAGATAGAACTTTCCACAGTACCTTGTATTTGCCATATGAAAGGCATTATTTCTACCAGGTTATGACATTTTCTGACTCCAAAAGCAGTTACTGAGAAATTCAACTTTATTTTGTGTTTATTGGTCCTGCTTCTTGATAGTAAATATATATATAGTTTTCCCAGTTTTGTTATAGTTTAAAGCTCATGTTTAAGAATATGGAATTAAATAAGAAGAAGAAAAGAAAATATAGTAGAGATTTGCTTACCTTTGAACTGGATTTTCCCACAGAAATTCATTCTTCAGTGAGAGCTATGTGCTGTGTTAAACCCACCTCAGGAGGCTTAAGCTTGCAAACAATAGGTGCTAAATATTCAATGACCTACTGAAACTGTGGGAAAAATTGCTCAGGAGCATTTACATCTTGGGAGTTTTGCACAGTTATTTCCTCTAGGTCACAGACATTCTGTCTGTACTTAGATAATCAGTAAGTAAATCTATGGACTCTGTCTTTGATATAATATGGTATCTTTGCTAGGTTTAAAGGAAGAGAATGCCTGGGGTATCAAATTCTAAAGCATTGTTTCACATGTCAGTCTAGTTCTCAATACTTATCTCTTTCTATCAGCATACTTAAGTATAGTGTTTGCTTTCCAGTTATTCCCAATTACTCTTTATCACCACTTATATATGATATGTTGATAGAACTGGGCATTGGGTGAAAGTATTGGGTTGTCGTCCCTCTCTGAATGCTACAATTAAATTAAAGGTGACAGTGTTCCTGTACTTGTTTTGACCAAGAACTGGTAGAAGTTTGTCCAAGTGACACAGACTCACAGGCATGAAATGTCAGTTGTTTCAAAACAGCTGAAAAACTTGAACATGCATAATTGTCCATCACCAAAGTACCCATAGATGACCTGCCAAAATCATCCTGAAACTTTACTTCCATTGGTGGGAGGAGGGTTGGGGGACAGTTGGAGGTAAGATTATTGTCATATGTATTTTAATGCCATAAGGACAAATTTGAAAAAGGTTTGACAGATGGTGAATGAATCTTGATTGACATGATGGCTGGTAGATCTCTAATGGGAGAATAGTTCAGTGATGGTGATTTAGATTTGAAGGGTTTATATCGGAGGGGGAATATACGTGATTCAGGGTGTTAATCATGACATAACTTGGGTTTTTACTGGTAGGATTCCAATACCCTCTGTGCATCTTTACTCCTGAAGATTACCACCCCCTCTGTTTTGTTGGTTGATCTGTCTGAATGGGTAATTGGAGAAAGGAGTTTAGTATGAAATGGGTTGCAAGGGAAGTAGAAAGGCTGTATCTTTGTCTCTATGTGACAGTGAGCAACTTACTTAACTTGGTTAGGGGAAATCTGTCACAACAGATTATATTCTGTCTACGAGGCAAAAGAGAGTAGAATAGAACCAGAGAGCATTTTGTAAGTCAAAACAGGGTGAATTGAACATGAGCTTGAATGAGTATGAACTTTGAGGGTCTGGGAGGGATCAGACATGTTTGCTGTACCTGTGACCATGACTTTGGCTAGTGATGAGCCATGAGAATTAGCTAACCTTACAAATAATTCAAAGTGTTTAGCTTATCATTTTCTCAAAAGACTTACAAGTTGATCAAATATTTATTGAACACTGCGGTAGGCAGAATAATGGCCACCTACTAATACCAGGAAACTATGAATGTGACCTTACATGGCAAAGGGACTTTGCTGATGTGATAAATTAAGGCCCTTGAGAAGGGGAGGTTATTCTGGATTATCTGGATGCACCCGAAGTTATCACAAGGGCCCTTGTAGATGAAAGAGGGAGGCAGGAGAGTCAGGCTCAGAAGGAAATGTGATGATGGGAACAGAATCAAAGTGATGTGATGTGAGCAAGACTCAACGAGCCATTGCTGCTTTGAAGATGGAAGGTGGCCATGAGCCAAGGAATGAGGACACCTGTAGAAGGCAGAGAGAAGGCAAGGTAATTAATTCTCCCCTAGAGTCTCTAGAAAGGAGTGCAGCCTTGCCTACCCCTTGATTTTACTCCTAACCTCCGGAACTCTAAGATAATAAATTTGTATTGTTTTAAGCCACTTGGTAATTTGTTACAGCAGCAATAAGAAATGTATACAAGTACCTCCTAGTTCTCAGAAACTGTCTTAGGCACAAAGCAGAACAGAGAAAAGAGAAGCACATCTCTTGCCCTTGTGAGTGAGGTGCTCAAGTCCAGGTTGCCCACTGTATGTCGCCTGATAGAATGAACACGGTTTTCACAGAGAAAATCATCCTTGATTACCAGCCTGTGGAACTTTACACAACAGCATCTGTATCTTATGAACAGGAAAAAAAAGCCCATCCTGCCCTTCCCACACAAGTTTTTTGTGTTACCCTGAAGGCTGTTGTTCTCTGACCACAACAGTTTAACCCCAATCCAATCTCTCTTATATGTGAAGGATCTTCTATAGAATTACAGTCCTGCTTTTGCATTCGGAAGAGCTGGGACTGTCTAAGGCCATGACTTGAAAAGGAGGTGGCCTTTTCTTGAGGGCAGTGGTCCATCACCTAAATGAGGAAACCACATCCACAAGGAGTTAAGTCACACTGCTGGAGTCACAGATCCTGCTAGAGCTTGAGTTTCCTGACCCACTTTTCAGTGTCTTCTCATTTTCCTAACAGACACTAGGGTGCCAGGATCCACATGCTGTTTCAAAATCTGAAATAGGGAATCAAGTCCATTTCACTAACCAACTTCCCAGCACACCATGTGGATTACAAAAGGAAATTAATGTGGAAATAAACCCTTTGGAAGCTAAAGGAACCATGTTCTCTTGCTGTAGTGTTTGGCGGGTCTCACTATTGGTGTCATTTTCAAGTGTGGGGCTTGATTTAGTAGACACAGCCAACAACTGTGTATCTAATCAAAGGGCTAGAAGCACATAACTTTCAGTGTTGGGGAACTGTGAGAAGCATTTTCAAGTTTTGGAGTGATATGTCAGGAAAAAAGGCGAAAAGCATCCAAAGGGAGCTGGGAGATCAAGCTTAGAGATCTTGTTTTTCAGGTCTGGTATGGTCACTTTGTAAAGTATTGCAGACAATATGTTATGATTTATCACACTGATACTCTTAGATTGGATGAAGCCCAAACACAAGGAGTTAGATGCATATTAAATTACCTCTTACTTAAAAGGAGGGTGGTCTCACCAGGGCAGGATGGAGTTCATTAGCAGCCTGAGAAGCTTTTTTTAACTCTTCATTATCTGGTTTCATATTATTCCTGTTTCCCCAGGACCACAGGACACTTTTCCTTTTTTAATTCTTAGAAAAGTACACTGTGCATTGTATGAATCTCAGTAGCCACCCTTTCCAAAGATAAAGTACCCATCATCACAGATATAAACCAGACTTGGATTACTATGAAAACTGCTCCTATTCTTTACATAAAATCATTTATTTTTCCTTTTTAGGGAAAAGCAGAAAAAAATGTTTGTATTGGGGGGGGTAGTTTATTTTTAGAGGAGGTACAGGGGATCGAACCCAGGACTTGTGCATGCTAAGCATGTGCTCTACCACTAGAGCTATACCCTCCCTCCTGTGTTTTTATTTACACATTCCATTATGATAATTGACTGACACACCTATTGGGTATAGTCTAATGTGTTTGGGAATTACGATCACATTTCTTGTAGCTTACCAGCTTTATCATCGATAGAATTCACTGAAGGGCATGGTTCAGACAGGATTCTAATGACAGAAGGCTTTGAATATGCCTCCAGATTCTTTTTCCAGAACCAAGAACTTCAAACTCTATGTAAATGGCCTTTAATTTGTGCATTCTAAGTCTTGTGAGATAGTTTTCCCCTGGGGGACAAGAAGGACAGAGAGAAATCTCTGTAGTGCTGTAAATTTAATCATTTGAACCCAAAGGAATTTTTATTTTTTATTTATACATTTTTGTTTGTCTCAGTTTATTATTTGTCCTTCTTTGAAAAACCAGTTCAGGTTGAACAATTGGGAATTTGATACCCATTTATCCATTGGTCTTCCAAGTATACATAAATGTTATGTTAAGAGAGGATTTATCTCAGCTTAAAAATGAACCACCAGGACAGACTTCTGTCCCTTTCCACTCTACTCACACTCCCCCTTTGGGTCTCTTGTTAAACATCAAAGAATCTTCAGTGGAAAAAGCATCAGTGTAGAAATTGGGGGATGGGTGAGACTTGGGATTGGGTGACAATCACAAAAATCAGTTTACCCTTGTCTCTTGCATTGATCTTTCAGCAAGCACTTAAACCCAGTTTTTTTCCAGTCCTTTTTTAGTACTTCAAAGTAGCAGTTTATCAATAGAACCAGCAAGCTAGACACAGTCCTAGGAGGTCATCTGGTTCATCTCCGTGCCTTAGGCACAACATATCTAAGTAATTCCAGGCAGATAACAAGAGACAAAGACTGCTTCTGCCTGTGTACCACAGAGCTTCTGGGCTGTAGGACCTCACTTCCCATTTGCTTCCTATATAATTTTAATGTGAGAAAGCACCTCTTCTTGCCAAATTCTTATACTTACATGCTAAATTTAGAATAATCCAACTGCTTTCATGCAGCATCACAGCTGGCAAAACCACCACAGTAACAAAAAAAAAAAAAAAAGCATGTGAAGAAACCTATGTGTAGTGGAACAATTTAGTTTTTTTTTTTTTCCCTTAATGGTCCCCCTGTAATTTCTGACCTAAATGGCTCAGTAATGATCTAATGTGGGATATTCCATGACTCTTTGGGTGGATCCTCCAAATGTTGATCTACTTTATTAGCAGGGGTTTGTCGAGTGACATATGGAAACTGCATTTTCTTTCTCATTTTTTGACCTCCACTAGCACAAAACTCGAATCCTATAAATTCAGAAAGAAATTGGCAACAGAGCAAGAGACAGGTCTATTGTGCAATTGTTATTAGACATTCTTGCCAGTACAATAGTCCTGAATCTGATTAGCCTATTTATTATTATTCATTAAAAAAGTACACGATAACTGAATTCTAGTAATTTCTGTAGCTGAAAGCTGTTGCCTTTTTTGTATAGCCGAGGAAGAATTCATAGACTAAGAAGCTGGCTCTTTTTTTTTCTCCACATGGCTTACTCCATTAGGATGGGGTGTGAGGCACGGAACTGGGGAAGGACCCATATTCCTGAATGCTGTGTCTGTCCCCTTTATAAGAACTCAGTACTTTTTCAATAGAAACTAAATTTAATTTGTGGCTACACTTTAAGTAAGATGGTTTGATGGTAAAGTGGAGCAGTCCCAGCCCTCGCGTGGCCAAATCCCTTAGCGTCGCTTTCATGTGGTCGGGTGAGCCGTTCTCAGAAACTCTGAGCGTTTTTGAAGATATTAAACTGGAGACATTCACAGTTCTTCCCTCCCTTTTTGCTATTAATCCTTCATGTTTTAACAAGTACTGAAGCTAATACTGCCTACACTCTTTCGTGTCAAATTGGAACTTTTTTCTTCTCTCTTGAATAGTCTGTTGTCTCTAGTTCATATTCACATAAATGAAAGGAGTAGATGTTAACACATGCCCTATTCAAATATCAACTTCCTTTTTTTAATCAAGCAGGACTGAGACATTTAATTTGAAGAAAGCTGGTGTTTTTTAACATAAAACAAACCATATATTCATCTCTTCCTATTCTTTCTTGTCATTTTTATAAAGCAAAATTTTGCTTTCAGCTTGCACCAGACCCTTATTCCCGCTGGGGCAGAGCAACCTGGATATCATATTTCCCCAAAAGCAGACCCTAAAAGGTTAATAAGTGATTGGAAGTCTATACTGCAAAAGCTTCTTTGACCTGAGCAGGTTTCATTGAGCATTATTGTCAAAAATGGTAGCGTATCTCCACCTTGCTTTATTCACAGTAAAGTTTTGGAATAATTTAATTTGTAAAAATTGAATGTGGGTGTGGGTGTCTTATGATCCCCTTTCACCAGCCCCCCTCAAACTCTTGGGTTTTGTTGTTCAGATGTTTTCTAAGACCTGGGATATCTATGTCTAGGCCTAATTATGAGGGCCCGAATTGACACACATTCTAGGAAATAACTTGACCACCAATACTCCTCAGAAATTGAAGATCATTCGAAAAAAGGAAGTCTGAAAAACTACCCCAGCCAAGATATACCTAAGGAGACATGATGTCTAAATGTAAGGTGGTGTCCTGGGTGGGATCCTGGAACAAGAAAAGGACTTTGGGTAAAAACTAAGACTCTCTGAATAAAATTTGGCCTTCAGTTATATTGTATCAACACTGGTTCATTTGTTGTGAAAAATGCACTATACTGGTGAGTGGTGTGACAATCGGGAGGATGTTCACATTAGGGAAAACAGCCTATGAGGTGTATGAAACTGTACTGTCGTTAGCACTTTTGTGCAAATCTAAAACCATTATAAAAAGTTTGTTAAGTAATTTGTGCTGATTTCTCTACAGAACTCTTACTGTCTGTTAGGATTGAAATAGGAGTAAGAGCCACTTTTCCTTTTACAAATAAGTTTCTGTGGGAGGCAAACTTTCCGTTTGAAATATGAAACTCAGGTCATTTGTTGACAAATTTCCTGGTTGGTCTGTAGTGTAACGTGGTCGTATGTAGTCTGGCGTGTGGCACAAGGAAGATCTCCACTATGTTGTGTGCTTGATAATGTGAAGTTATTTTGTAAGAGTAGCTTTGCATTTTATAGAACTTCTTCCCAAGATTTTCCATCTTGCGGTTGAGTAGTTTTACACACAAAAAATTGTGTGTATAAAGGGCTCATTGTCACCTTAAATTTTTGGTGGTGTGTCTTGCCTTTTAAGGTTCTGTTAGTCTCTCCTAGTATAGGTAATGGTGGAATGCATCTCAAAATTTTCACTGATTGTTGTTTTTTAACTTTTTTCTTAACACAGGCCATCTTTTTCTTTCTTTTTAATTTTTAAATTTTTATTGAATGAAAGATTCTTTAAAATCCATAGTGCTTTACAATTTTCAAAAGTTTCACACAGATGATTTCATATAATCCTATAATAACCCTTTTTTCTCTACTCTTATATTGCCCCTCCCCCTTTCACTTAGCATAATCCTTTTATTTCCAAAATGTGACAATTTTCGCCAAGATGACCCCATAAACCTAATAAACCCCGTATTTTAAAAATATAGGCATATTTCATATTTCTGGAGTTCAGAAGAATGCTCCCCAGGTCCTGTGTCTGTCTCTAAGTAGGGAGTCAGTTTTGTTAGTTAAAGCACACAGGGGCATTCTCCCCTTCTCACAAGAACTAATAACAGTTCCCATATTTATTTACGGGCATAAACACTCATTTAAGAAGAACTTGTATTGAAATGGCATTTTTGGTTTAGTTGCATAGTGACAAGCTGAAAACAAAGCATTTTCCCCCAAAGCAGTGACAGTAAACGCAGGGCTTGTCAGTTGTGACCCAGGTGGTTTCCAGGTGCTGGCTGTCCAGTAGAGGCCCATGAAGTGATTAATAGGTCTCGATCAGTTCTCAGCAGGAAGCACCCACCGCATGGTAAATGTCACCACAGTCGGCACTAATTAGTTCTGTTGTCAGCTGTCGAAACTGGTAGGGTAGGAGCTGTAGAGTCCGGTGATCGGTCCCACCCCAGCAGCTGAGGTCCAACTGGAGAGGGGCTGGAGACTCAGTGCCAAAGCCACTGGGACTGACAGGGAGCCCCAAAGCCCTGTCTGCCCCGAGGGGATGCATGAGGTTGTCTATGATCATGTGCAGTCAGAAATGTGGTGTTCAGGAGCGTGGACTTTACACTTCAAAGAGAAAATGCACTTACATTCAGTCGATGCAAGATTTCGCCGTATATTGACTTCTGAATCAGCCAGGACATAGTTCAAATCCGGGCTTTGTCACTTACTATTCTTTTGACCTTAAGTCCATGACTTTACTTGCCTGAGTCTGGGTTTCCTAATCTGAAAAAAATGGAGGCAAAATTACCCAGCTATTAGGACTGATAAAGAGATGTATACAACATGTTTGGCACTTAATAGGTGCTCAAAAATTTTGGAATGCCCCCACAAGTAAATAACCACGTAACCTGGTGTGACAGCGACGGTGTTCATTAGCCCTCCTAATAATAAACAAGCAGACTCTCAGCAGTTCAGTGTCGGCATGGAGCATGATGCGGAAGGGAACTTAGGACCTCAGCCTTCACTGTCCCTCTCATTGATCACTTCCTAAGAGCCTGCTCATTTAGGAGAGGAGCGGGAACAGGAGAGATGTAAAAACCAGCAAGTCAAATTGAAGGAAGTTAAGCAATGGCACGTTAGCAGAGGACCATTTATTGTATCACACGTGCCTCATTTGGCCGGGTTGTGAAAATGGGCACATGACCCCATAAAGGAGGCATCCCAGACCTGGCCTACATGGATGCAAAATGAGATTCATCCCACAGTGACTTTGGGCCATACTCGATTAAGTCACTGTTATCAAATGGACCTCCAGGCCTCTTCAAATTCAGATTCAGTAGATCCAGGCTGGGACTCAAGAATCTGTGTTTTTAACAAATTCTCTGAGCACTTCTTTTGTTCATATCAGTTTGAGAACCATTGATTTAAAACAGTACTGTTCACTCGACTGCACATGGGAATTTCCTGTGCAACTTTTAAAAATCTTGGTGCCTGGGTCCCACCCCCAGAAAATCTAATTTAATTGATATGGGATGTGGCTTGAGCATTGGGGAGTTTAAAAAAGCTCCTTAGATGATGCTAAGGTACAGGAAAATGTGGAGTAATACTAGCTTAGAAAATGGCTTGAGGGGTCCACGCACCTGCCAATGATGAATAAGTCACAATCAGATGTAAAGTCACATCGCAGATAAGTAGGTTCCAGCTCGGTTTAAGGTATGAGATGTTGGGGAAATCTGCAATTAGGATGCTTACTATAAAAAACAAAAAAACCCCAAACACTCATATTTATAGTAATATTATTCATAGTAGCAAAAAAGTGGAAGCAACCCACGTGTCTATTGACAGATGAATGGATAAACAAAATCTGGTATATGCATATGATGGAATGGTATTCAGACTTAGACAGGGAGGAACTTCTGACACATGATATGATGTACTAACACTTGTAGTGCTACGTAGCTTTAGTAACAACTTGAGGACAAATGCTAGAGAACTAAACCAGTCACAAAAGACATATATGATGTGATTCCATTTATCTGAGGTTCCTCAAGTAGTCAAATTCATGGGGACAAAAAGTAGAATGGTGGTTGCCAAGGGCTGAGATGAGGATAGGAATGAGGAATTAGTGTTTAATAGATGCGGAGTTTCAGTTAGGGAAGATGAAAATGTTCTTAGGTGATGGTGATGGTTACGCAACAATGTGAACGTACTTAAGGCCATTAAGTAGTGTACTTAAAAATAGTTAATAATTTTGTAATGTGTATTTAACCACAATTTTTAAATAGTTTGCAAATGTGCCAAAAAAAATGAAGGCTTAGAGGATGTATACAACTAGTAGACATCAGAGCAGGAATCTGCTCTAGAGAGTTCACGTGTGTCCACCTCAGAACCTCTCAGGGAGTAGAAACTAAAGAAGCCATACAGGGGGAAGTAAAGAGAATCAAATAATTATTAGAGGAAAGAGTGATCAGAATAGTCCAGACAGTTGTCTTGAAGAGAAGAAATAAGGTTGGTAAGCTTCATGAGATTAGAACTATGACTGCACACTAACTTTCTGAAAAATCGAGATTTAATTCACACACCATAAAATTCACCCTTTTTAAGGGTGCAGTTCTCTGGATTTTTTGGGATATTTACAAAGTTGTACAACCGTCACCACCGTCTAACTCTAGAACATTTTTATCACCCCCGAAATAAACTCAGGCCCATTAGTAGTCATTTCCCATTCTCCCCCTGACCCCCATTCCTAAGCAACCAATAATCTATTTTCTGCCTCTATGGATTTGCCTATGATGTACATTTCATATAAGTAGAATCATATAACATGTGATTTTGTGATTTCTTTTACTTAGCATCTTTTCAGGATTCATCCATGTTGTAGCATGTATCAGTACTTCATTCCTTTTCATTGGTCAATACTATTCCACTGTATGGATTCACCACATTTTGTTTTTCTATTCCTCAGTTGATGGGCACTTGGGTTGTTTCTACTTCTTGGCTATTATCAGTAATGCCGCTAGGAACATTCAGGTACAATTTGAGTAGCTACATGTTTTTTGTTATCTTAGGTGTGTACCTAGAAGTGGAATTGCTGGGTCAGATGCTGCCTCTATGTTTAACACCACCAGACTGTTTTTCAGAGTGGCTGCCTCGTTTTCCATTCCTACCAGCACTGTGTGAGTGTTCCAGTTTCTCCATAGCCTGTCTGACACTTGTTATTTTCATTTTTTGTTTGTTGCCCCCCTGGCTTTATTGAGGTACAGTGGACATGTAAACATTTTAAAATTACTGCCATCCTAGTGGGTGCGAAGTGGTACTTCTTTGTGGTTTATGCACTAACTTTTGTGTCTTCAGCACACTGCCCAAGTTTAGGCACACACAGTACTGAAAGGCATGAAAATTCCAAGGGATTCTAAGAAAGGTCATTGGAGTGAGTGGTTGCTGATCTCCCAGAAATCAAATTTTATAATCAGCGTCTTTTTTTTTTTTTTTTGGACACAAACTGAGTCAAGAATTAGCAAGCAAATGAATTCAGTCTCTGCACCTGAACACCCTGTTACTAATGAGGTAATAACTTTTAGTAGATGGTCACTCTTAAAGTTTAGAAGAATGACGTGTGCACCCTAGGATGGAGACTTAGATATAGGAAAAGAGAGCTCTGAAAGAAGAAAGACCCTTTCCCTTTACAGCAATTAAAGCTTAGAGTCCAACTCCTGACTCATGTCTTAGTTTTACCACCTTCACACCTTCTACATTGTCAGATTGCCTGTATGCCTGTAAGAGTTGTTTTCCAGAGCAGTGTTCGCCAATTATGCTTGTTTCCATTAACAAAAGAAGTATCTTTGTGGGTTTCTTAGGTACTTGCAGAAATACATACTAGCCTACTCGTAGCCAGAAGCAACTGATCTCTCTGCCTCACAGCCCTCTGACAATTAAGCACTTGGTTTTAGGCAAATAAAATGTCAGCCACCATTAAACAGCATATGGCAACAATATGGCCATTCCCTCTCTGGGACCAGTTCCTTCCCAGAAGAGATGCTTTTGAATGCAGGACCCCTAGCCCTCCTGCCCAGGCACAATGGCTAGGGAGCAGGCAGAGTGCCACATACAGAAGGACATAGGCAGCCAGATCACATTTGAACCTACGGGGCCAGCTGCCAACCAGCAGTGACCAAAGGCTGTTTGCCCTGGGCATCTGGGTCTGTGGTTAAGGGAAAGTACCATCTTTAAGCTGGCCTGGGTTAACTCCATAAAATAGAAAACAGCCCCCACAGCCACTTAAAGAGGGGTTGGGGCTGACTGGAATTGAATGCAGTTGGCATGCAGTGAGTAGAGGGAGACGTGGAGGATGGGGTCCCCACCCTGACTCGTCTCTGTGGAATTCCCTTGGTGAATGGGGTAAAATAAACTGCCTCTTCCCAAAACAGGTGAGGAGGCTGTGGAACCCTGCTTCAGTGGGTCAGCTCATGTGCAAGTGGCCATGTGGCAATGTGGATAAGGAGGAGGGGTGCCTTTGTGGGGATGGCCAGTAACCAGGCCGTCTGCTCAAGGTTAGAAAATAAAGTTTCCTGGGGAGCCTCTGGGCGACCACGTCTGTGGAGGGTGCCAGAAATTGTCAGTTGAGATAGCCTGATCCTGAAAACCTTGTTTGTCCTGATTTGGGGGAACTGTAGGATGTAAATAATCAAAATGAGATGCTTGTCCTGTTGGAAATGGTGGTTCCTCATGTAATAATGTCTGTGTTACTTGTGTTGGAATATATACAGGTAGCCTCCCTAGTTTTACATGAAACTTTTAACATATGAGCTTATCATATTTCCGGGACCCTAATTTGACTATCAACATGGCCTTATCAATGAAATCATGAGCCTTGTAAAAGCACAGTTCAAGTGTAATACCAGGAAAGCTTACTTTGATTAGACAGTCAGCATTGTCCAAAAATTCTTGTTATTTTTCCACTCATGTAAGCTACTTGATTTGAATGTTTAAAGGCCATATATTCTCCACAAAAAAAAAAAAAAATTCCAAGGCCCTAATATTTTAAAGAATAAAATAAAATAGGTAAAAAGTTAAAATTACAAAAATGTCTATATACACATGCATTCTTACAGAGCCAAGAGTAACAAGGTGGGGAAGCTTCTTGTTTCCAGTTAATCTTGTTTCTCTAAATGGTATTAATCATCAATGCTTTATTATGGCACTGAATAACTTAATTAAGACACAATTTTAAATTCCCAGGGAAGTGATGAAATTTTTAGTAACATAAGTATTATTAATGCTTTTTCATAGAATATGTCTTCAGAAAATGTGCTATTGAAATGAGAGCAACAAAAAGCCACATGTTTGTGTTGTCAGTCAACTTTTCTGGAATTCTTTTTCACTCTGCCCATTAGATGTAACTCAAAGGATGATGCTGTCCTTGGCCTTGATGCTGACAGTCAGTAAATTCCATGACAGCTGGCAACAACAACTAGATCAGTAGTTGTGTGAACAGCACGAGGTTGCAGGGATCTTTCTAAGACAGTTTACTCCTGGGGGTGCTGATGCAGACTTGCTGCCTGTCAGGGCCGTAGTGGCTGCGGAACTGTTCCCGTGTGTCTTAAAGGAGCCTACACATTTAGATGAAAAATAAATTCAGCCAATCATCCAAATGTTTGCCACCATTACATCAAACATCAGGGTACTTAAAAACATCTCAAGAAAAAACTAAATTCCAAACTTCACATCTAGAGAACTGAGATCATTCCACCTTCGATTTTCCATATGAATGATAAGTATATCAAATGTGGTACACCCCGGGAATCTAAGCATTTACAGTCTATAGTACATAGAATATATATTAAAATTAACGTAGTGAGCTTAAAAAGTAAGTGAAATTGATGAATCACATAACTGCTCCACCATTCCTAATTTTCCAAATAAAAAATAAAAGTACTCTTTTTCCCTCATGGAGATATTGTAAAGATTAGTTTGCAGCAAAACAACAAAGACTGGTGCTTGAAAGTGTTGTTACTCCTTTTTAGCATTAATTTGACTTTTTAATCAAATATAAATAGGATTCTGAATTTGAGATGGGCTTTTGTGACATTAAAAATTTTTAAAATGATTTTTAAAACTTGGTGGTATGTGTTTGAATGAATGAAGTGTGGACAAACTAATGAATGAAAAAGTAGGAATTAGAGTTCTCACCTTGCAAGATTGAATTCTAGTTGATCAACTGTATTTCTGTTTTGTAGAAATACTTCTACTGTTCATTTTTCTCTAGTTTAGTCTCTTAAGAAACTATGCAAGGTTTGGAGCAGCATTTGCTGGGATTTAACTGAAACACGGAAGCAATCAAGTGGTTGAACTCTGGATTTTTCAAATTTAATGGCATTCCTTTATCCATATTGATTGGAGCTTTGGTAAATTCAATTGTTGATGCCACCTGGATAATTTTAAGACTTTTCTGAAGTTTTAAAGAAAATGTTTCCAACATAGCTCAAGCAACATAAGAATTTCATCAGTTGAAAACTAAGAATCGTTTCTGTGGGATGTGTAAAACAAGAAGCTGACCAGCATTATTTTCTTTTTCTTTCATTTGGTATCATTATTGAGAGTTATTCTTGAACTTTATGAAAACCAGATTGGGGCACAAGTGTGTTTGCCATCGATTGCGTTCAAGGAATTAGAACTGAAAATCATTCAAACTAGGAAAATGTGACATTGAAAAGTAGTCTGCATTCTCCATTCTGCCTCAGGGTATCTGAGACTTTCTGACTAGGAAGGCTTAAGATGATTGTAGATCTGATTTTTTTTTTTTAATGGACAGTTAGCTTCCCAGTCAGAAAGAGGTCATCATTTCTTTTTCAATGACTACTTTGCTGGCTTATCAATTACAGCCTTTGATCCTTTGTTGTTGTTGTTGCTTGGAAAGCTGTGATTTCTCACTATTGCCCACAGAAAAAAATTCAAACAGTGCCTGCCATTCCAGGCCCTCTCTTGTCTGGCCCAGACGACCTCTTCAGCCACATTTCCTCCTCCGTATTTTTTCCATGCAAGCTTCTTCCCAGCCAAACCAGACTGTAGCTGTTCACCAGACTCTGTTTTGATGCCTCCAGTCTTTTTTCCCATTATCCCATCTCTCAGGAATCGCTGTTTCTTTTCCTTTCCATTATGCCGAACGTTCCACATACATCAGGGGGTAATGCATCCCCTTTTGTGAGGTCTTTCTAACCATCCTACCCTTTCCACTCTCCTCTTTTCTCCCTTTTCCTAGCTGAAACAAACCTTCCTCACCACTCCCATCGCACACACAAAGACTCACATCTGTACCCTCACGCACACACACACTCCTATGATCTAGTCATGGCATGTATCATCCTCAAGCCTGCTGCTTGTGTGTGCAAGTTGTGTGCAAGGATTTCAAACCCAAGGGACAAGTGATCACAAAAATCTACCTTACTCTCCACTTGCCAAACCAGGTACCTGCTCACATGACTGTCCATGCAGACAGGCATCTTTTTCTATTCTGTATAAAGGCATGGACTAGCATTTAGGAATGAGCAGCATGAATGCCTTTTCATTCTGTTTTCTAGGGCAATGAGCACCTTAATGTTCCCCTCAATGCCTTTTTTACCCATAAGATTATTCATTGAACTGAATTGAAAGGGTGAAATATTTATTAAAAACAATTACTTCCTCATAGAAATGCAACCAAGGAAGGTAGAACAGGAATCAAGATGGACTTCTTAGCAAATATGGAGCAGCCAACTTGTCTGATTTTAAATGTATCGTGGTTCTGTCTCAGCTAAGTAATTTCCTATAAAATGTAGTGCCCAGTAGTCTTCTGTGGAATTTTAGAAACCACATTCGTGATGCTATGACAGACCATGGCAGAGTTGGACTGAAACCCATTTCTGACTGTTTGTTAAAATAGGCAAAGAATAACATTAAGAATTGTCTGAAGTGGGCAGGCTAAGGGTCAGGAGAATGCCTGTGGGAGGCGAGGGGATTTAGGGAGGAACCAGTTGGATCAGTCTGAGGTCAGTGTACTTCCTAGAAGTCTACATTAAGCCAAAAACAAAAGACAGAAAAAAGCACCCCCTCTCAGAGTCCTCAAAGCCTTGCCAACACTGTACAGAGTATAAACCAGCGAGGACAGGCCCCCAGAGTCAAGAATGGCTTTGTAAAGGCTTTAGTGGAGAATTAATATTAGTTCTGATGCAGTTTTATTGATAAATGGGAAATATCCACAAACTAAGGTTTAGAGACCACAAAACAAGGATGTACATAAGATAGGTTTTATGCCTATTGGGTGACATGGCCAGGACTTCAAATTTCAAGTTTCAAGGGGTAAACATTGGCCAGCCTCTCCAGGGAAAGTCTGTGTCCATGTACAGTGTCCTACTAACTCTGCACCTAACAGTTGCTCTGTGTTTGCCAGCATGGGTTGAGTTGATGGGATCAGATGTTTTTGCTTCAGAAAGAAGCGAGCCTCCAACCATTTAACAGTATACCTTTCTCCTCTTTCCCCTCACAGTCGTCTGTGATGTCAGTCTGCTTCGCTCGTTTCCATCCCAACTTGGTCGTTGGTGGGACTTACTCGGGCCAGATTGTCCTGTGGGATAATCGCAGTCATCGGAGGACCCCGGTTCAGCGGACACCCTTGTCAGCGGTTGCACACACGGTAAGTCACATCCCTGTCAGCCACCCAGGCCCCACAGGAGGGGATAATGGACAGAAGTCTGGATGTTGTTAGTCACCCTGAGTGAGACGTAGCTCATTTATAGTGACTGCACCCTCACTGACTAAAGGAAAGGTGAGTGGAAAGTACGTGAAGGAAGCACTGGGTTTAGAGAAGTCTCTTAATAATCGACAAGTTTTAGCACGTAGAAGGGTTCTCTTTGGATATCCCAAAGGCTACCAGAGAGGATAACTTAAAACAAAGAAAAGACACAGGGAGAAACCTTGGAGGAGGCATCGGTGAGATTGTTTTCTCAAAGAAACTTCACGTTTACATGTTAAGGTGGAAACTTGTATTTTCAAATAGGCCATGAAGAGTAAGCATTTTATGTCTAGGGATGGTATGTGGGACTTGGGCCAACAGGCCTTTTCCATTTGTGTTTTGAGGGAATGCTACGACTTTAAATTCTGGAATGCATGGTGTAAGTCTCAGTGGTAAAGTCTACAGTGACAATATAATCCCTAGGGTTAAAAGTCAACATCTCAAAACCATTACCCATAATTTAGCAGAAGAGGTTCAGTATAGTGTTCATAAGACAACTACTCTGTCATTTCCTTTAAGAGAATGACAGGTGTGTTTAGCAGTTAGGAGGAATGAGGAGACAGGCATGTCACCATCAATCTTTGCTACCCTGATATTCTGGAGAACTGATGTCCTTTTTCTGAAATGCCCAAATTATGCCCAAGGATACAGCTCTACTATTGTTTCGATTTCCTTAATGTGGTTGCCTCATTTGTTTCATCTGCTGGCCTCAGAACCATCTTGCTTTAAAAAAAAAAAAAAAAAAAAAAAGGGCTGCTAGCTGCTTTAGCTGAGACCACAAAGAAGAAGATTTCTTCCACTCTTGTAAGATTGACAATGGGAAATGACAAATACCAAGTCAGCCTTAATTCTGATTGACTTGGACCTAAGACACATGCAGGTGAAACTAGTTCTTGAGAATCTTGGAAAATTGCTGTTGTCTACCCAGTTTCTCCAAACTAATAACAAAATTGTGACCCAGGAGGAGACGGGCTTGATGCAGGTGTCTGCTCAAGGAGTGCAAAACCACTTCTTGGCTCTCTGTGCATATCTGGTGTGTTTGTGAGCATACCTTCTAAAATTTCAAGAAGTTATACAGCCAAATATTAAAACATTTAGCTCTAAGCTTTAGGGGAGAGTCTAAATCCAGGAACTCTTCCAAAGTAGTCATCTTTTTTTTCAAGTAACTTAGGATATGATCACCACAAGTAAAATACTCTTATTATCAGAGTGACGTTATTTCTGTTAGAAAATAACGTAACATTTTTTTTCTCTTTTGCTGTGTTTTGTTGAATCCACAGCTCTAAGTGCACAGTTAAGTTTGTGACTGTCTTTCAACTTCCACTAATGCCTGGCTGATTGGTACCAGGATCAAAAGTGGTTAAGAAAAAAGAGGCCCACCACAGATTACTAACTAATTTCCTTTCACACCCACCACACATATGCATTTGGGACAACAGGAAATCCTAATTAAAGCCAAAACCTCCTGCCCCACAGTAAGTTTATTCCTAAAATAAATAAAAACAATCTGGCATCTATACTGGAAAAATGAGCTGAACCGTTGCTTTTTTCTTCCCATTAAGTAGAGTGATGTGTGTTTGTGTGTGTGTATGAGTAGGCATGCCCACGTGTCTGCTTCTGTTCTGGTTTCTTTACATCTCTCTCTTTTCTTTTAAACTGAGTTTTATTACTCCTGAAAGCACAGGCCAGTAGTCCTGATTAAAGCTACCACACGCATTCCTTCCTAGGCCTTCGGGGCCCTCTACATCCTTCTAACTGCCTTCTTTCCCCCTAGACCCACCCTTAGGAGTCCTGATCCACTAGGGTTTTGGTGATTTGTGTTGATGCTCTGGGGTTAGCAAAAGAAACCCCATTGGACTCTGGCTGAAAAACACTAGGTGGATTTGAGGTTCGTAACAATGGCCCTTGCTTTCCCATTCTCTAGCTTCCTGAGTCTCTCATTTTCAGGTGAGAATTTTTCCCATCCATTCTTCCACTTGATTTGCACGCAGAGCATGTGTGATTTGCATTTGACTTTGCCCATGGCTGTAGGTTCCACATACGCCAGAGACCTGGGGAAAAGCACTGTCCACAGTCCCACCCCACCTCATAATCCTCTTGATAGTTAGAGACCTGATCAGGACAGTGTTTTAGGTCCTTGTCTCTCCTGTGCTCACCACTGTCCAGACTCATTAAGGCTCATTCATTTGCAAGTTTCTGGAAGGATATGGTACAAAAAAAGACATGGGGATTTGGTTGACCGTCCATCAGCATGAGTAAAAGAGGTGATGCAGTTGCCCAAAAAGAAAGTGTCATCTTAGGATGCATTAGTAGAGGCCTTTTTTTTTTCTTTAATAAATCACATGAGAAGTGACAATTCAGTGCTTCCTGAATTTCTATATTCTGTTAGTCAGAATATAGATAGACAGTTGTGTTTCATTCTCAGAACTTCACTGGAAGGGGAACTCAGACAAAATACAGCGTATTGAAAAGAGAGTGACCAGGATGGGGAAGGTGTTGAAAACCAGATACTCAAGGAACAGTTGAAGGAGTCGGTGATGATTAGTCGGGTAAGACAAGACTAGGGGAGAAGGAGTAAGATAACAATGGTCTGTAAATATTATTTTGACTTGATCTATGTGATGTCAGAGGGCCCTGCACTAAAAGTATCTCCCTGAGCTTTCTTTGTCCCCACTGGTGGAGGAAGAATTCCCCAGGAATTTGTGCTAAAACTGGCTGAGAAAGGTGTTCAGGCAGAGTCTGGACCACCTCTTGGTCGAGACAGATGAGTAGCTGCCCTTGATGACTACAGTTCCTTCTGACCAGGAGTTTATATGGTAATAGTAGTTTGGGAGCCATCTTTTATACGGTATCAACTTTCCAGTATTGAAGATCGTTTCGCTGTTGTTCTGGCTAGGTATTATGGACAGTAACTTACCAAGAGAGAGACTGTCCGCTCTCTGCACGGAGAAGCGTCAGCTGAGTTGTGGTTTGGCCACTGATGGCTAAGCCGCCTGAAATCTAACCCAAATTACTGTAAGATTCTGCTTATGCTAACCTCCCATTTAGTATTTAATGTGCAGCTGCAAATGATTTTAGCCCACCATTTTGGATTCTACGGAGTGGGATAACCTTCCTGAGTTATGATAAAAGGTTAGAGCATCTTGCTGACGATTCCTGGGATGTTTAAATGACCTTTCTCAAAGCCCTGGCCAAATCTAAGCTCTCCATGCTATCCTGAATAACATTTTGAAAAATAAATCTATGATTACATCTAAATTTTGCAGCAACATCAAAGAACTTAATTTTTTCTTACTAGGTGCATTGTGGCAATAACTTCCAACACCAATATCTCTCCCTCCAATCAAAGAGTTAAGATGAATATTAACTACTTTTGATAAAGAATGTTAATGAATGTTTGCCACTGTGGTTGTAATGCACTTAACTCCAGATTTAGTAACACTTACTCCTTCCAAAAAGTCAATCACTCTACCCTTTTGAAGACTATCTTTTTCCATCACTCACGATGAGTTTAGAAGCCAAACTGTGCGGTGGAGCCTCGGTCAAGGAATACGAGGCCCCCTCCCGTACCGCTGCTGCCCCATCAGCCCTCTCTTGCTCCCACTTTCTTCAGCTCCACTGCACTGTATCTGACTGAGCTAGGTGAAGCTTTGTGTGCCATTGCTCTGTGTTGCTGCCGGAGCTTTTAAAAAGAAATCAGATTCAAATCAAAAGTGGGAAATGACTTGAGGCTTGTATTACTGCAGGATTATGTCACTCTTTAATCCTTGTTTTGGAATTGTGTTTGACGCTCACATGTAAGCATTTCCTCTTGGATCAGTGTCTGACCCTCCACATTTGTTTTTTGCAGCATCCCGTGTACTGTGTAAATGTAGTGGGGACCCAGAATGCTCACAACCTCATCACTGTCTCCACTGACGGTAAAATGTGTTCCTGGAGCCTGGACATGCTTTCCACTCCACAGGTGGGTTTGTTTTCCCCTACACATAAGAGCATCCTGGTTAAAAGAGATACCTGCCTAATGGAACATAGTTCCTTAAAAGCCTAACCCTCACATCCTATAGGAGCTAAAATCAAGGGGTGCACTTGAAAGAGTGGGGCCTGTTTTCAGCAGTCTCCTCTCGAAGCCAAAACCCATTTCCTTTACCACAAATCATGTAATTATTGTAATACGTTAATCGTAGGTCAGTTTCAAGTGAAAATGAAATAATCCATTTTAAAGCATAGTAATTATGAACGTTGCCTGTGGTATGAATTGTATGAACCCTACAGTATTGTTTAACAAATGCAAATGGGGTTGCAGCTCAGCAGAGCAATCCCTGACGGGTCCTTGCCTTGGAGAAGAGGTATCCCCGCAGAACAAAAATCCAAGCCCTTGCTTGTGTCCACAGCCTAGACAACTGCCTGTGTGCTTGAAGAATTTGTCCAGCCATCCATTTGCTCCTCTGGAACGTTTGTTAGTGTGGCTCCTGCCATTCCTTGATTAACAAGTGAGAAGTCAAAAATGAAGACGTTCCAGCGTTTCCAAACCCCTCCTGATGACAGTAATGGAAGCCAAACTCAGGAGCAGAAGTGGAAGAGACTGTTGTGGGGAGGCTTCAAAATGCAGCTTTCAGAATATATGTGTGTACACACACACATACAAGACCACACACGCACACATGACCATACATACATACATACATACATACAACCACACACACATACACACAAGGCCATACACACGTACACACACAAGACCACACACACATACACATACATACGACCACACACACATATGCAAAAGACCACACAAACATTCATATTCTTTCAGCATTTCTTTGTGGGGGAAAAAAGTACTTCACTCACCTCCAACTAAAAACAGAGAAGAGTTTTCCTGTTACAGCTTTTGACCAAACTATGAGGAAACATCAAGGATAACTCTCAGTGTTAACATTTCTATTGCCTTTCCTGGAATAACAATCCTAGACTGTCCCTGCCACAATATTAGAAGATACCTGAAGTTTCCAGATACATAAGGAAATGTGGAAACTGAAAAGAGCCTCTCATAAGTCTCCACAAAATGCAGGTGTAGAGAATGCTAAGACTAAATAGGTTCTCTTTATAATTTTAGTTGGTGGAGAGAGAGAGCTAATAGGCTTCTTACAGTCTAAGTCCCTCTGTTTTTGCTGATCTTTAACATTTATACAAGTTGGGGGTCGTGTGTGGGTATTTTATAGCTTTGTATTAAATTTCGCAGCAATCTGTTGTTTTCTTTTAAGAGCATGGAGATTACAAACAGATATGAGGGAACCCTCTAATTAGGAATTTTTAATTGCCCATTTTGGTGATTTAAATGTATGTGTTTAGGTTAAAGCCAGTCGTACGGGACTATGTGGCCATTTTTATTACTTGTTGCACGGCCGCAGACTCCTGTCTCTGTATATACAGAGGTGGAGCATTTCTGGGCATGGCTGCGCATGCAGGCAGACCTGGGAGCAGACAACAGTTGCTCTGTCCCAAGTGGGTGACTGTCCCTTCCTGCTGCTAAGTTTAGCAGTGAAACAGACCACTGGAAGGTCCACTTCCCTGTCTTGCATTGTCACAGCATCCCCTCACTAATGCACTCACTGTGTGTGGATCTCAAACTGCGAGCACATCACATGACCACGTGGTCTGTGCTTCCCAGACTATTAGCATGGGCTTGCGATTTATTGACTCCCAGGCAGTGATGACTGGGTTTGTTTGCTTGCATAAAAAAGACTAAACTTCCAAATACAATGACAGGATCCCCTAGAACTTTTTTAAAAAAATTACTTAAGTTGCACAAAGCAGTCTGTTTGGTGTGAATAGCCAGAAATATCCAAGGACGTTGGTTGTAGTTAATTACTCTTCACCATTATTAAACTTAATTCCACAAAATGTCTTTTAAAATATACTTTAATTCCTGATTTTAAAAAACTTAATAATTTATTTAACCCGATGTATCCAAAATGTTATTTCAACATATAATCAATATAATACTTTTAATGAGATACCCCACAGTCATTTTTCCATAGTCAGTCTTAAAAAGTGCATAATTTACATGCTGACTCACCCACACTAGCCACATTTCAAGGACTCAGTGGCCATCATGGTGTGCAAGCACATCCTTATTCCTGGTTTTGAAAATCATTTTAGATAAGATAAAGCTCTCATTTACTATTTTAAAGACTGATTTAAACGCTAGTTTTTACAGACTTACAGCCTACATACTCAGTGCCCTTCATGAAACCCAGTCCCTGTTGAAATCTGGTTTTTATGACCCAAGTGACGACGTTCTGGTTTTAGTCCGTGGAGGACACACACTCCTGCTTTGACAGATGTGCTTAGTACATCTGATATTAATACATGTGTATTCTCACGAACAATTGATTTTGAAAATGTTTGTAAATACGAGGGTATTGTGTGTTTTATTAAAGCCTGGGGCTGACAAGTGTAACCATTACAGTATTATCTTTAGTTTCTGCACCATTAGTTTCAAAATTCTCACCTGTCATCTCTGCCTGACTTAAGAAGCAGCAGCACACGCTGATGAAATCCAGCCGGCCTGAAACCAGAGATACACAGAAGCATGAATGTCAGGGCAGTAAAGCGTGGTTTCTGGCACAGCCGGGGTCTTTTGTAACGCTGTGTGAAAAGCAAACAGACGATTTAGTCAAATGATTTTTCCGTGCTATCTTTGGCATGGCAAGGAGTTGACAGAGGGAATGTAACACATGCCGTGTTTTGGTAGGAGAGCATGGAGCTGGTGTACAATAAGTCCAAGCCCGTGGCTGTTACTGGAATGGCTTTCCCGACGGGAGACGTCAATAACTTCGTGGTTGGCAGTGAGGAGGGTATAGTCTACACGGCCTGTCGTCATGGAAGGTGATTTTCTGTTTTCTTGCCGATGACGTGTTCTTCATTTCCGAAAGTCTTTTATCACTTTCTGGATTACAACCACTTTGTGTTATGAGAAAGACATTTCTGGAGAAATGCAAATCACAGCCGCACATCTTTGTTAGTTTATAGCATCCATCTGCTCTGGTCATTAGCCATTGTAAGCCTCTGATGGTTCACATTGCCTTGAGGGAGAAAGTCCACGCTTAGTGCATCATAGAGGATTCCTGATAGCTAGCCCTTCCCAGGCTCAGCCTTCAGGCTCCAGCCACATCCCCACCCCAAAGATTGCTGATCCCACCACACCACACCTCTGAGTTTGTCCATTCAGTTTCGACTGCTGGGTCTGGTGTTTCTTCTTGGCCTAGTTAACTCCTCTTCATCCTTCAAGAGCTGGCACAAAGGTCTTTCCACATGGAAGCCTCTCCTGTCTCTCTTGGGCAGAGAAAATCATTTCTTCCTTTATGTTTCAGTAGAATTTTCATTCCCTTCAGTCACTCATTCTTTCAAAGAGTGTTCACTAAGAACCTCCCGTGTGCCAGCCTCCATCACATCATAAGGACGCAGTAAGGAAGGAAACAGACCTAGCATTCATATTCTGGTTGAGAGTAAATGACAATAAGCTAGTAATGATAGATTAATAAATAATTAAATAATTTATTAAAATTGATAAAAAAATAAACTAATAAACAGGTAAATATGTGGTTTAAGCACTGTGGAGAAAATCCAAGTAGAATAATTGAGGTAGATAGGACTACAAGCTGTCAGATAGGTTTATTATTTCATATATTTTTATATGTGTTTCTACATTAGCATTAATTACATTTTATTTCAACTATTCACTTATCTGCCACTTACCTCTTACTAAACTTTATCCATTTCATCATTAATTTCCTGTCCGGTGCCTGGCACCGAGTAAGTAAGGAGCTACAAATCTATCTACATACAAATCAATAACCAAACAATACAGAGAAGTGCCTTAGGGCCCTGCCTCCCAATCAGAGGCTGGGGTAGTATGAGATACACAAGGCACCTCTGAGATTCCAAGTGATAAGAACTGTGTCTTGATTGAGAGATTGGCAGATGCTCCCGGGAAAACATCAGGAAGAAGTAGAATCCAATAATTTAGACGAGGTCGTGACATTGCAGGCAGGACTTCATGAGAAGACTTGTGTCTTCTGAAAGGTTTTCCATTCTCACCTTGGTGCTTGATTTCTCTTTCATGTTAGTCGTTCTAATTCAATTGATTCTTCATCTCTTGCACTAATCACAGGGTGTTTAGATTTAATGATGCACTGGTGCAAGTTCATACTCATGTTTTTTGTAATTTGTAGAAGTAACAAGCATCCTTGGCCCAATTTAAGGTGTTTCCACTCATACAGTACGAGCTGTGATGTTCTTACTGTGCTGCACGTAGACACAAGTGGTATTGTCCCTGCTCACGTGACTAAAAATGACTAGGATGATATGCCTCATAATTCCATGGCCAGTGGTCCTCCTTCCTAAGTTCTGGCTAAAGCCACGCATTAAAGTGATGAAAGCATAAAAAATCTGACAAAATTGTTCATTTATGCAAACACTGCATATCCACTGTCAGCAAAGCGTGTTGCTACATGTTGCCAGGCATGCAGACATCATTTACACCTGTTTCTACCTTCAGGAATCTGATGACGGTGGGAAAGGTAAACACAGAAATGTCTGCAAGACAGGAAGTGGCACGAGAGAGGCACGGAGGGCACAGTGGGCCAGACAGGGATTCACAGGTTTATCTCCGTGTTTGTTAGAATCAGTGGGGCGTAGGTTCAGTTGACTTAACCCAGGGACTTAATTATTTGTGAAGGCTACAGAACATGTTCATTGATCATTTTCAGATTAAAAAAATTTTTCTCTAATGTGAATAACTGTTTGCATGATAAATATTTTTGCTCTGTGGCTGCTGTCCTTTGCAAGCACCATCAGAAGATGCGCTGTGGTTCAAAAGAAGGGTACCTCCGGTACAAACCAGAGCTCATTTTACAATAAGCTTGATGTTGCTTTTTACATCGCTCTGTCCGTCTGAAATATAAAATACAGATCTTAGGAAAGCTGTAAAGTCACAGGCCTTAGGCTTCATAGTAATCTTAAGTGGGCCATACAGGGCTGCAAGAGAGAGGTGAGGAATTTCAATTTTTCACCTAACAGAGAAGGTGCAAATCCACTTCCATAAATTAAATAAGGTCCTCGTTTTGCACCCTATAAACCCTTTCAGGATGCTGTTAAGAGCAAGTGGAGTCTCACTAGGGGCCACTTCAAAGATCAGTTTCTCACGTTCTCTTGAACAAATGTAAATGATCACGTGTGGAACTGCTGTTAGCAGTTTCGCTTGGCATAATTCTGGAGTGCCTGTTACATGGAACACGTGCTGCAGCACTGGGCTTGTGATTTCCAGTTCTGCTCAGTGTGCTGACATGTATTGGTGCTCCAGAAGCCCACGTTTCAATAACTTAATTCATTTGCACTCTTAGTGACATAATATTTAGATTCCACAGTCCCTCAGTTGTTGGTCTTATAACCTCATGCACATTAATTTTTAAAATATAGCATTTTGGTGTATTTTCTAACTGAGTGCGATTTGGTGCAGACTATTGTGTCGTAATCGGAGGTTGGAAATAATCCCAGTTTAGCTAAATCTACGTCAGTGGATAACTTTGAAACTGTGTATCACTGTTTCTCAAATGTGCTCCTTTTGGGGAAAAAAGGCATAAGTTTGTCTCTTTCTTTGCTGTTTTGTTCAGCAAATGTTTATTAAGCACTTCCTGTATGCTACACACTTGGCAGTAAGAAAAACAGCACCAGCCCTTATGGAATATACATTTAGTGGATTTGTAAATGTCTCTTGTGCTTTCAGTGAAAAACATCATTTTCTCCGTATTACATTTATAAATAATGCCTATTATTTTCTAGTGACAAGGGTTGCCACTAAGTTTTACATTTTCAGGTATGTCAACTGTATTTAAGAAATTTTCTTGAAAAGATAAATGCAGGTATTCAAAAGACATATGGAGTGTTACAGCCAATAGGCTCCCCAAAAGGAGGCAAAATGGAAGTTGTGTAAAATGTATCACAAGAGTAGAATCATCTTATTATAAATATGAAAGCCTTGAGATCTAAGTATACAGGTGACTTGGTATCTAAATCCCCAGGGAATTGGTTCCAGGAGCCCCTGGGGATACCCAAATCCAAGGATGCTCAAGTCCCTTATCTAAAACGGCGTAGTACAGTCGGCCTTCCACACCCGTAGTTCTGCATCGTGGGTACAGAGCACCGGCTGTACATTTTCCATCAAAGTAGCTGCATCAGCAGTGATGGGGGGAGGCCCATTAGTGAACATTTGCTGAACAAAACAAAGAAGGAGACAAACTTATCTGAGAAGTTTGAGGAACTACTAAAAAAGGATTAAATGGTAAAATTTGATGCTAACTTCTGAAAATTGAGAAGATGTTATTGCCCCATATTGTTTTTTAATCACCAAGAGTAGTATAGCATTTTATTTCTTTCAAGATATCTATGAAAGTGGTTTCACATCTGGTTATGGAGAAGTAATCATAGAGAGACAAGCTTTTTTTTTTTTTTTTAAAGCAGTCACTGCTTTGCCAAGGTCACTGAATTTCTGCTTGTGTGTGGTCTTCGTGCAGCAAAGCAGGTATCGGGGAAGTCTTCGAAGGTCACCAGGGACCAGTGACGGGAATTAACTGCCACATGGCAGTAGGCCCAATCGACTTTTCACACCTGTTTGTCACATCATCATTTGACTGGACCGTCAAACTGTGGACCACAAAGGTAAGAAAACCTTGATTTAAGTTCTCAGGTAATACATAGGTGAAGAGGACAGTTTGGTTTCCCGGGAGGAGTTGTAGGGAAACTGAGGTCTCGTCCAGCAGACCTGTTGTTGGGAATTCGTATGGCCTCTGGTGAACCCACTCTGCCTCAGAGCTAGGTAAGGCTCACTTTCTCAGTCCACTTTATTTCTTCTAACATATATAAGTAATACTTGAGAATAGTCTGTTTATAAAACTTGAAGCAATTCAAACAATGAAAAAATTAAGTCCTCCTTCAGCAACACTAAGCTGCCCGCGACACCTCCGCTGTTTTCTGTTGATTGCCCGGAGCGCGGCCACACTTAGGTTCATCTGTACCTAGTGAAATACAGGGCCTGGGACTTGGGTTTCTTGGGTTTTGGCGTTTGGGTGTTTGTTTTTGTTTTTGAGCTTTTGGTGGTTCTTAAGCTAGTAAATGGCACTGTCTTATTTGTACTTGCAAAGGTGACTGACCATGCTTGAGAGCAGCTAAAACTAGGAAAGGCCACCTGGAAGGAAAGTGCAGGGAAGAAATGATAGTGGCTTAGATGAGTAGTTTGGGATGAAGAGAAGTAGATGGATTTGAGAATCATTTATGAGGTAGAAGCCACAGAAATTGGTGATTGATTTGATACAACAAAAATGAGAGATGGAGTCAACAGGAGGGAAAAAAAAAAAACCCAGGTTTGTGACTGGAGATCTGTGGTGACGTTCACTGCACTGGTTGGAGAACACGGGAGGAGGGGCGTGCTGGGGAAGAGCAGTGCACAGGTTGGATTCAAGGTGCTTGGGAGGCACAATTCACCATCTCCCCTAGGCAGTTTGATATTTGGGACAGAAGCAGAGGGATTGCCCTGGGCTGCAGGTACTGACTTAGTAGTAATCAGAATAATAATGATTATTAAGGTCAAGGGGTAGATTTTAAAAGAAAGACTAAGACACAATCCAGAGAAAGAGGAATGTTTAGAAAGTAAACAGGAGAATGGAAGAAGAAAAGGAGATTAAAAAATAACAGCCCAAGAAACAAGAAAAGAAAAATTAGAATCTTTTTAGTGTGTGGCTTCCTGGGTGTTAATGGAGAGGGGCTGTATCATGAGGACAGACTTGGCTCTTAACTGTGAGAAAAACTACCACACTTCAAGATTAAAGCTAAAACCAAGTTGAGAAACCTCTTTTGAACTATGAAATTGACACAAAGCCAGAAGATAAAACATACTCTGTAGAGAGACTGAAAGAAACCAACCATTCTCATAGTGTCATTGGAACTGCAAATGGTGCAACACTATGGAGGGGAATTTGGCAATATCTAAACAATGAATGCGTATTTATTCCTGAGAGAGCAATTCCTGCTTCTAGGAATCTATGCCAAAGGTTATACTAATAAAAATAAGAAAGTGATGCATGCAGAAGGATAGTCATTGAAAGACTACCTTGAATAGCAAAAGACTAGAAAAAAAAGCACAGAAGTCCATCAGTAGGACACTGGACAAGTCAAAAGTAAGGTACATCCACATGAGGGAGTGCTATTCAGGTATAGTGAGAAATGAAAACGTCAGTTTACTATTATGAAGTAATCTCTAGGACATATTTTTAAATAAGAAAAGTGAGGTGGAGAAAAGTGTAGAGTATGTGGTCATTGATATTTTTTATATATTTTAAAAGAACTATAAACCACGCATAAAAAATTATAGAGAGACAGGAGGCTGAAAGGAGCAAAGATAATAGCTATATTTCTTTGAATATACTTTGTCTATACATTGAATTTGGGAACCATGTAAATATTTTACATAATTATGAAACAAAATAGGAAAAAATTTTAAATTGTTTCTTAAAAATTTTGAAGTAACGTGAAATGAATCAACCTTAGTGTGGTTCAGATTGGAGGCAAAACCTTACAGTATGGAACAATTCTAAATGACTTTAAAACCCTGTATTTTTTTAATTGAAGTACAGTCAATTACAATGTATCAGTTTCTGGTGTACAACACAATGTCCCTGTCATGCATATTCAAACATGTATTTATTTTCATTTTTTTTCATTAAAGGTTATTACAAGATACTGAACATAGTTCCCTGTGCTATACAGAAGAAACTTTTTTAAAATCTATTTTTATATATAGTGGCTAACATTTGTAAATGTCAAACTCCCAGATTTATTCCTTCCCACCCCCTTTCCCCAGTAACCATAAGATTGTTTACTATGTCTGTGAGTCTGTTTCTTTTTTGTAGATGAATTCATAGTGTCCTTTTTTTTTTTTTTTTTTTTTTGATTCCACATATGAGTGATATCATATGGTATTTTTCTTTCTCTTTCTGGCTTACTTCACTTAGAATGACAATCTCTAGGTCCATCCATGTTGCTGCAAATGGCATCATTTTATTCTTTCTTATGGCTAAGTAGTATTTCATTGTATAAATATACCACAACTTTATTCAGTCTTTTGTCAGTGGACACTTAGGTTGTTTCCATGTCTTGGCTATTGTAAATAGTGCTGCTGTGAACATTGGGGTGCATGTATCGTTACAAATTAGAGTTCTGTCTGGCTGTATACCCAGAAGTGGGATTGCTGGATCATATGGTAGGTCTACTTTTAGTTTTTGAGGAATCTCCATACTGTTTTCCATAATGGTTGCACCAGACTACATTCCTACCGGCAGTGTAAGAGGGTTCCCTTTTTTCCACACCCTCTCCAGCACTTATCGTGGACTTTTGAATGATGGCCATTTTGACTGGCGTGAGGTGATACCTCATTGTAGTTTTGATTTCCATTTCTCTGATAATTAGTGATATTGAGCATTTTTTCATGTGCCATTGGCCATTTATATGTCTTCACTGGAGAATTGCTTGTTTAGGTCCTCTGCCCATTTTTGGATTATAAAGCCCTGTATTTTTGACTGTAGATTCCGAAGGAGGTATATTTTAGGTATAAAAAGGACTACCAAAAAAATCTGTAACTACTTCTAGTACTCCTATTGCTGGCGGCCATATTGTTACTAAAACTCTGTTACTTTTGTGTTTGTATCTTGAGATAAATTAAATGACTGTACTGATATCATTGAGAATTGATATTATCAGCTGCATTGAAAGTAGATAAAAATGTACAAAGTTAAGTAATGCTAAATTTGAGTTGGACGTGTCTGTAAGAGATCACGGTGTGTGTTACCTCTAAACCTAAAAGAACACGTATTTACACTGCTATCCGCCAAAAAGGTCTAGAGACAGTGATGAATCCAACAGCAGTGATTTCCTTGGTGTCCAGATTGTGCTTTCTAAATACCAGTTTCACTCAAAAAAACTAGAGAGCTGGAAAGAAAATACTGATTCTCTATCTGGAGCAGGAAACGTACAAAGTGAGCCTGGAATATTTCATCATCATAGAAAGCAAGGAAGCTACCAAACACTACAAATTTGTTGTCAAAGGACTTAGAAGCCAAGCTGAGTAAGCTTCTGTTGTCCGAAGAGTATCAATACGAGTAATAGATTAGTCAGTTCATAATGATACTGGAAAAAAAGAATAAGACCTCACCGGTCATCTTTGGAAAATAGTAGGGAAACCAACTCATTATTTTAAAAAACTAATAACTAAAGGAAAGGATTAATCAGTCATTTATTCTGAAAGGATCAAAGATTTATTCTGTCTTTTCTATATGATTTGTATTTCAAGGTTACTTAATAGTTGATGAGAGTAGTTTTCATTCATAGAAACATCCCAGCTAATATGGGGAGAAGAAATAATAAGATTTGAATATCACCCTTTTGCAACCCCTGATGTTCTAAGCAATGATTATTGCCGATAACATCTTAAAAATAGAAACCACCTTTGTAATTATAGAGGTATACAATAGCACCTTTGAAGTAGGCTTTTTTGCCCAAATCAAATCTGAATCTCAATGCACTAGATCTCTGAATTTAGAGGCAATGGGAGATACAGATGCAAAATGTTAAATAATACCACAGGGATACACTCAGCCAAATCCAGACTGTGGGGAAACCTACAGGAAGGCTGATCTCATTTCAGCAACAAAACCAAAACTTTTCTTCAAGGGAAAAAAAGAAATGGAGGTGGAAGCTACATATCAAAACTTGAGACATTCCAACCAGTCTCAAAACATGGATCCAGTATAGATCTTGATTCCAACAAATAACCCATTAAAAAATTAGAAGACTAGGGAAGTATGAATACTGACTGAATATTTGCTGATGTTTATGAATTATTAGGTGTCATAATGATATTGTGATCATTTTAAGAGATTTGACCTTGTAGGAGGTACACCAAAATGTGTGCTTGAAAATAATCTGCTGGGAAGGGGAAAGCTTGTGGAGGGAGATGACTAAGATTAGCCATGTATCGATAAATATTGAACTTGGCGATTGATACTATTCTATTTTTTTAATCTATTTTTTTTTATTGAAGTACAGTCAGTTACAGTGTGTCAATTTCTGGTGTACAGCACAATGTCCCAGTCATGCATATACACACATATATTTGCTTTCAGTTTTTTTCATTTAAGGTTATTATAAAATGTTGAACATAGTTCCCTGTGCTATACAGAAGAAACATTTAAAAATCTATTTTTATATATAGTGGCTAATATTTGTAAATTTCAACTCCCAAATTTATCCCTACCCACCTCCTTTCTCTAGTAACCATAGGATTGTTTACTATGTCTGCAAATCTGTTTCTGTTTTGTAGAGGAGTTCATAGTGTGCTTTTTCTTTTCTTTTCGATTCCACGCGTAAGTGATATCATATGATATTTTTCTTTCTCTTTCTGGCTTCACTTAGAATGACAATCTGTAGATCCATCCATGTTGCTGCAAATGGCATTATTTTATTCTTTTTTATGGCTGAGCAGTATTCCATTGCATAAATATACCACAGCTTCTTTACCCAGTCATCTGTCGATGGGCATTTAGGTTGTTTCCATGTCTTGGCCATTGTAAACAGTGCTACTATGAACATTGGGGTGCATGTATCTTTTTGAATTAGATTTCCCTCCAGATATATACCCAGAAGTGGGATTGCTGGATCATATGGTAGGTCTATTTTTAGTTTTTTTGAGGAATCTCCATACTGTTTTCCACAATGGCTGCACCAAGCTATGTTCCTACCAGCAGCGTAAGAGGGTTCCCTTTTCTCCACACCCTCTTCAGCATTTATTGTTCATGGGCTTTTGCATGATGGCCATTCTGACTGGTGTGAGGTGATACCTCACTATAGTTTTGATTTGCATTTCTCTGATAATAAGCAATTTGAGCATTTTTTCACGTGCCTATTGGCCATTTGTATGTCTTCATTGGAGAATTGCTTGTTTAGGTCTTCTGTCCTTCTTTGTTTTTTTGCTGTTAGTAAGTTGTATGAGCTGATTATATATTCTGGAAATTAAGCCTTTGTCAGTTGCCTCATTTGCAAATATTTTCTCCCATTCTGTAGGTTGTCATTTTGTTTTGCTTATGGTTTCATTTGCTGTGCAAAAAGCTTGTAAGTTTAATTATGTCCCATTTATTTTTGCTCTTGTTTCTATTGCCTGGGCTATACTATTCTGTTTCTGAGTATGTTTGAAATTTTCTACAATAAAAAACTTTTTTAGTTTTATTTAGTTAGCTCTTTAGCAAAAGAGGAGGAAGTGGTCAACAACGAACAGATACCGTAGGCAAGTAACATCAAGACTGAAATATGTCCCTTGTACTTAGCAATTCCACTGATGCCCATGGCCAGTATAGTCCCACTGAAGAGTATGTTGAGAGTGGAACACAGATAACAATGGGTTAAGGAGTCAGTGGAAAACAGGACGTGCTGAAGAAAAATCGGTAAGTTTGGCTATGAGGAGAGGAGGATGAGAAAGGAAGAGAGGGTTTTTCTTCTCTCTTTCTCTCTTTCCCTCTTCCTCTCTCTCTCCCTCCCTTCATCCTTCCCTCCTTCTCTTGAGGATGTTGTTGTGGAAGAGCCAGTAAGAGTAGAAAAATCTATTAAGTGTAAGGCAGAGAAGTGTCCTGAAAATGTTAGAGTGAGTGGTGCGCATAGCATAGGCACAGGATGAGTTTTAAATTTGGGCAGTGACATTTTCTTCTGTCGTTAACAGAGGAACAGGAAAGGATGGGGGCAAATATAAGGAAGTTTGTAGGTTTGGTGAATGAGAGCACAGAGAACTCTCACTTGGTCCTGTTTTCTCAGTAGGTAGGAGATGAAACATCCCGCCAAGTGGGAAGCGGAGGCGCTGAAGGGAGCAGGTTTCAGCTGGTCACAGAAGAGAACAGGGAGGGCTGAACAGAGACAGACCCTGGGCAGAGTGGAGGACCCAACTGGGTTGGAGACCAGAATGTTTTAGGGGCATCAGTCTTCAGGGCTGACTTTGAGCTTGGCAGCTCAATTATGGATATGGATGATGGATGAGGAACAGTTAGATGGACCCTGGGCTGGAGCTTTGTCGAAATGTGATGAAAGGACAGCAGAACATAGGATTTGGAGAATAGACAAAACGGCGTTTGATGTTAAGAGACTGAGGAATCTAAGCTGGAGCAGAAAGGAAATGAAAACAGGAAAGTAAAGGGAGCAAGAGGCTGGCAGTCCCTATAAGATCACAGAACATTATAAAGACAGAAATTGAGTAAGAGAATCAGTAAATTTTTAGAAATTGTTAAAATGAGTAAAATTTTTAGGAAGTGGGATGTTTGGATTTAGTATTTCACAACTGAAATAATTCCAAGTGATTTTTATTTAAGAGGTCTAGATGCAATCATGTCTCCAGCTGAAGTCCAGTGGAGGTGAAGTTTACTGGGGATGAGGGAGTCAAGAGAACTAAAAGGTCAGGGTTCTAGGGTGCTATGCGCTTCAACGTGCACTGGGATAATAGTGGCAGAATGGGGGTAGAAAAGAAGACAGCGATCCCAACACTAAATTCTTCAGTGAATTAGGAAGAGATACCAAAAGAGGGAAAGGATGCTATGGAAAAATGGCCTGAGTTTAAAAGAAGCAGAACTTTCTCCTGGAGGACTGAAGAGCTATGGAAGAGCCCTGGAGACTGAGTGAGGAGCTCTCTGCCCATTCTGAATGGAATATGCCACGACGAACAGCTTCTACTTGAGGGACGGCAGGGGAGGTCTCGCTGAGCTTATGAGATGGGGAGTCAGTCGAGGGAGCTTTCAATGAGAAAGCTGAACATGGAAGCAAATGAGTTTACCATGGGATGGGAGACATGGAAGGCACGGTGGAAACATCTGGAAAGGAGGGGGAGCAGTGAGTGGTTGGTTCAGGTGGAATAAGTACTAACAGAGGTTTCTAGAAAATGCTGTGAGACCACCAAGATTGGAGGGGAGAGATGTAAAAAAGGGGGCCTGGAATTCCAAACAGGATGCTAATGTTTGCAAATTCTAGTGAGGATAGCAGGAAGGGAGAGAGAATTAAGACACATTACATTGCCCTCCCTCCACCCCCCCATCATACTGAGTTTGTTCTTAAAACCACAGTCAGGGAAGGCTTCGCATGAAGCAGAAATTTTGTTGGAGTCATTTACCTAGCAAACAAGGACCTAGTTGCATTCCTGGCAGCGAAATCAACAAACGAAGAGCCGTTTTCATCTAAGTGGCTGAAAGCAGGGATCCAGTTAGGAAACAGCATGCAGTGGGTGTGGAAAGACAGGTCTGTACTTGATTGTGTAGATTTATTTTCATTTTATAAACAATGAGAAGTCATTTTAGGAATGAATCAAAAACTTAATTTTAGGGAGTCTTCTGTGGAAAGTGACTTACAGGGGTGGCAGGGGGACCAACACTTACTGAGGTCACACTGTGTGCCAGGCACAGTGCTAGATGTGTTACATACATTAGGTTATTAAGTCCTCACAGTAACGTTATGAGTAGGTAGTATTATCCCATTTCGTAGAAGAAGAAACAGACAGAGCTCAAAAAAGTTGCCCGATGGGCTCAGTGAGAAAGTGGAGAAGCTGGGATTCTGACCCAGATTTGTGTGACCCCACAGCCCGCGTTCTGTTCCACACCAGCGTTCTAAGCCTAGAGACGGGAAAGCCAGGCACAAGGCTGGTCCTGTCACCCAGGGGAGGTCCAGAATTTTGGCAGAGGCAGAAATGATGAGCTTGTGCAGGAAAACACAACACAGAGAGGAGATCGAGCACATGTAGTGACCAGCAGGCTTGAGGGGGAACTCAGTGACGATTCTGGATTTTGATATGTCTGCCTTCGGCATCCATGTCAGCGGACGATGGTGCCAGTGACTGAGACAGGAAATAGAGCAGGAGGAGCAGGCCTCAGCTGGGGTAGAAAATTAGCATTCTGGGGCACGCTCCACCTAAGGTGCCTAGAAATTTCTCCAAGGTAATTGAAAAACAGTAGCTCAGGGGTAAGAGTGGAGTTAAAAATATAAATATGACAGTGATCAGCATATGGTTAGTTATTTATTCCAAGGGAGAAAATTATGAATAGCATGTGAATTGAAGACAACAGGGGGGCCACCTTGGAGCCACTGATGCTGCAGGATTAGAAGAGGTACACGGGTCAGAAAGGCAGGAGGAGGGTGGCATGGACTTCAGTGAGCAATTTCAGTGGAGGCATGGGGACAGATGGCAATGCTTGCAGAGTGAGGAGGGAAAGCAGTGGACCCCAAAATTATAGATGACTGTTCCAGCCATTAGGCTGTGAACTGAAGGGGACCCAGTGGCGGCTAGCAGGGAAGGCCAGGCTAAGGAAGGGTTTGGCTATTATACTTTTAGAGAGACTTGAGCATGTTTGTGGCCTAAAGAGAAGGAGCCAGTGAAAAGTGTAGATTGACAGTGGGTTGTCTGAAAAGTCAAGAAAGGTGAAATCAGATGCCCATGTGGGGTTCGGGTGGGGAGAAGAGGTAGAATACGGGGAAGACTGGAAAAATGGTTTGTGCAGAGATTAGGTAATGGCAGTGGGGGAGAAGCAGAGAGTGAGAGGAGGTCCCTATTTTCTGGTGAAATCAGAGGCACATGCACCTGCTGACAGTGATGGCAACTGGGATGTGGAGGGGAGAGGCGGGAATGTAGATCGGGTCCTGTGAGAGGTGGGGCGGGGACCTGACTCCAGAGAATATCTGAACGGCACCACTTGGAGGACCAGCTGGAGCTAAATATCAAAGATGCATTTCATAGGGGGTATCTAATTTCAGTTTTACAGAAGTGCCAGGACTTGTGTAGAACTGCTGTTATAGAATCTCTTAGGTCTTCAGAAAACCCACTGAATCTGACATGCAAAACTGTCCACAGTGTGTCCCCAACTTACCATGGCAGGTTGGCAAATTCAGGTGTGGGAAACATATCACTTCTCTACAGTTCTAAGCTAAGAGTTTTCAAAGCATGGCCCTTGATCAGCACAGGCAGCGTTACCTGGGACTTAACGAGAAATGAGAATTCTCTAGCCCCACCCCAGAACTTCTGCATCAGAAACTCTGGGAGTGGGGCCTGGCAATCTGTGTTGCAACAAGTCTTCCAAGTGACTCTGATGCTGCTAAAGTTTGAAGAACCCTGCTCTAAACCAGTGTGAAGTTCTGTTTCAAACTCCCCATCCTATAGTGCTGGGGGGCAATTCAGTTAGTTTGAGGGGTCTCTCTCCTCAGGGTCCTGCTAGACAACTAGCAAAAACTAGTTCTGGATTCAGGGAAGAGAATGAAAACCAGTGTCCCACTCCCCAACCAGGTTTTGTGATATAATTAATACCCTACCTGTTCTGGCTAGAGGTTTATACTGTAAATATAGTTGAAACCCCAAATTAATCATAGCTTTTCGCCAGTGGTGTACTGGGAACAATGGTTATACTTAATATCTTAACGACATTGGCTACAGTCTGTCTTCTCTTCTTCATGTGAACACACATAAAGTTGAAAGGAAACAGTAGCAATGGCTCCTAAAATTCTTAGTCACCTTTGCAAGACTACACCTGAACATACCTTCTTCATCTTTGTAAAAAGAGCAAAGTGAAAGTATAAGTGTTGTTTTGAAAAGAAAGATTGGAAATTAAGTTTTGGGGTTTTCTTTTTATTATTGTTGACAATGAGAATTCCAGGTAGGTGTAGAGAGAAAAAAATAAGATGGGTAATTATTTTTTAGTTCCTTCTGACAGCACTGGTTACCTTAGTAATCTTTATTTTAAACTCATTGGGTGACTTGGGGTCATCTGATCATTTAATAAGCAAAGGTGAAAAATGTCATGGTGGCACCTTACTCAATAATCAAGTAGTGACACCTTCACACTTAAGATTGTGTCTTAAGTCCTTTTAGGCTGCTGTAACAAAATGCCACAGACTGGGTGGCTTACAAACAACAGAAATGTATTGCTCACAGTTCTGGAAGCTGAGAAGCGCAAGATCGAGGTGCCAGCATGTCATGTTCTGATGAGGTCCTTCTTCTTCCTGATCCATAGCCGGCCACTTCTCCCTGTGTCCTCACTGGTGAAGGGGCCTGGGGAGCTCTGTGGGATCTCTTTTATAAGGTTGCTAATCCTGCTCACAAGGGCTCCACCCTCAAGACCTCATCACCCTCACAGACCCCACTCCCTAATACCATCACGTATGGTGATTAGGATTTTAACATATGAATTTGGGGTGGGGACACACTTAGACCATAGCAAATTGCAAAGTAAATAAAAAAGAAAAGATCCTTGGAATCATAGAAAGAGTTGATGTTAAGAAATAAGGCTTTGAATTAGTCCAAAGTCAGATTTCTAAAGTGGCTTCAATATAATACTTTCTGCAGTAAAAACAAGTATAGCTTATAAAGATAACCAAAACAAAAAGATTTAAAGGAAAACCAAAAAACAAGAGAATTTGGCAACACAGATGTGAATTTTGTACATTCTACTGACCAAGAATTTGCATTTCTAACACAAAGATAAAATATTAGGAAAGAAAAATCTGTATTCCAAGGGAGAACGTGATGCTGGAATTAGCACCCTGAGTGAAATGAATCTAATCTTGAAGCCTGTGGCAAAGTCCCTATCAATTCACTTTGCATAAGTAATGTGATTACCAAAGAGACAATCACACTTCACACAATTTTAGAGAGAAGCTATGATTTTCAAGATCAAGACTGAAAAATAAAATTTCTCTACACAGGATTTTAAAAATATTGTAGTTAAATGAAGTATATTCGGAGGAAAATGCAGTCATTGTAAACTCTTTGTGATTTGAAAAAGTAATATTCCCATTAACTTTATATACGATTTTATTTAAAGTTGGGGGAAAGGCTAAAGAGAGAACATAATATGGCATATTTTTGGAGATTTGGGCTTCTAAACAATCCCCAAAAGAGTGATTTAGCTCCTGAACACCAAATAGACACTTTGCTTATAGAATCTTGAAATGTTTAAATGATTCTTCCCGGTTTCATTCATTTAGTTGACTTACTGAGAGAAAATAAGTTCAGTTGATCCTTGAACAGCGTGGGGGTGAGGGGCACCCACCTCTCCCGTGGCTGAAAATCTATACTGCTATTTCTACCTCAGAAAAAGAGGGAATTGATAAATGACTCACCCAGGAGCAGTCAGGAGGCTGAAACCAGATAGAATCAGAACTCAAATCCTAGTTCTTTTGATTCCACACATTTGTGCTCCCTAATCAGACATAAACTTTCCCCCACACTTAGTTAATTTGAAAATCTGTAAAGTGAAAATACAGGTACAATGTTGAAAAAAAAAAATCCACAATTAAGTGTACCCACACGGTTCAAACCTATGTTGTTCAAGGGTCAACTGTAATTACATATTAGCGACAGGGGCATTGGGATTTTTTTTTTTTTTTTTTTTTTTTTTGGCTTTTGGTTTGGGGTTCTTTTTTGGTTAGAAATTTAAGGCAATAAAATCAAAGGCATATTTTTTGGTCTTAATTATTACATATTTTTATTTGAAACGAATTCTCGAGGCCCTCATCAAGCAGTGTATTTTTTTTGTATATATATATATATATATATATATAATATATATATATATATGTATATTTATTTTATTGAAGTATAGTCAGTTTACAATGTGTCAGTTTCTCTTCTACAGCACAATACTTCAGTCATATAGGAACATACATATATTCCTTTTCACCATAAGTTACTACAAGATACCGAATATAGTTCCCTGCGCTATTCAGCATGAACTTTTTGTTTATCTGTTCTATATATCAGTTGGTATCTGCAAATCTTTTAACTCCCCAATTTACCCCCTCCCACCTGCCTTCCCCCTCTGGTAACTACAAGTTTGTTCTCTATGTATAGGAGTCTGTTTCTGTTTTGCAGAAAACTTCCTTTGTCTTTTTTTTTTGATTCCACGTATAAGTGACATCATATGGTTTTTTCCTTTCTCTTTCTGGTTTCACTTAGAATGACAATCTCCAGGTCCGTCCATGTTGCTGCAAATGGCATTATTTTATTTTTTATGGCTGAGTAGTATTCCATTGTATAGATATACCACAGCTTCTTTATCCAGTCATCTGTCAGTGGACATTTAGGTTGTTTCCATGCCTTGGCCATTGTAAATAGTGCTACTATGAACATTGGGGTGCATGTTTCTTTTTGAATTAAGGCTCCCTCCAGATATATACTCAGAAGTGAGATTGCTGGATCATATGGTAAGTCTGTTTTTAGTCTTTTGAGGAATCTCCATACCATTTTTCATAACAGCTGCACCAAACTACATTCCCACCAACAGCGTAGGAGGGTTCCCTTTTCTCCACACTCTCTCCAGCATTTACTGTTCGTGGATTTTTGAATGATGGCCATTCTGACAGGTGTGAGGTGATACTTCATTGTAGTTTTGGTTTGCATTTCTCTGATAATTAGTGATAATGAGCATTTTTTCATGTGCCTATTGGCCATTTGTATGTCTTCATTGGAGAATTGCTTGTTTAGTTCTTCTGCCCATTTTTGGATTGGATTGTTTATTTTTTTCTTATTAAGTTGTATGAGCTGTTTATATATTCTGGAAGTTAAGCCCTTGTCCATCTTATCTTTTTGCAAATATTTTCTCCCATTCAGTAGGTTGTTTTTTTATTTTGCTTATGGTTTCATTTGCTGTGCAAAAGCTTATAAGTTTAATTAGGTCCCATTTGTTTATTTTTGCTTTTATTTCTATTGCCTGGGTAGACTGCCCTAGGAGAACACTGCTGAGATTTATGTGAGCTAATGTTTTGCCTATGTTTTCTTCTGAGAGGTTTATAGTGTCTTGTCTTATGTTTAAGTCTTTAAGCCACTTTGAGTTTACTTTTGTGTATGGTGTAAGGAAGTTTTCTAACTTCACTGATTTACATACAGCTGTCCAGTTTTCCCAACACCATTTGCTGAAGAGACTGTCTTTACTCTATTGTATGTTCTTGCCTCCTTTGTCAAAGATTAATTGACCAAAATTTTGTTGATTTATTTTCTGGGTTCTCTATTCTGTTCCATTGATCAATATGTCCATATGTGTCTCAATACCATGCTATTTTGATTACTGCAGCTTTGTAGTATTGTCTAAAGTCTGGGAGGGTTATTCCTCCAGCTTCATTCTTTTTCTTCAGTAATGCTTTGGAAATTTCTGGGTCTTTTGTAATTCCATATAAACTTTAGGATTATTTGTTCTAGTTCTGTGAAAAATGTTCTGGGTAATTTGATAGGAATCACATTAAATCTGTAGATTGCTTTGGGTAGTATGGCCCTTTTAAAAATATTAATTCTTGCAAACCAAGAACATTGGATATCTTTCCATTTCTTTAAGTCATATTTAGTTTCCTTAGTCAATGTTTTGTAGTTCTCTGCTTCTCCTGCTGACCTTCTGGCTGGAGAGGGGCCCCCCAGGGTGAGGGTGCTGCTCCCTCCCTGTAGGATGGGTCCTGCACTGATTTTTTTTCTTCTTTCTTTTCTTTCTTTTTCTTTATCCTCTTACTAGATTTTGTGAGAATCCTCCTGTATTTTGAAGTGAGAGACACTCTGCCAGAGTTCAGTATGTGTTCTGTGTGATTCATTGGGTTTGTAGATGTAATTATTGGTGTGTCTGTGGGAGAGGGCGAACTATGAGTCTCTCTACTCAGCCATCTTGGCCAGTCCTCCAAAGGCATATTTTAAAAAGCATAGTAATGTAGCCATTTTTAATAGTGAGAGAAGCTTTGTTTATCAGCATATTTTAACTCCTTACAAGAGAAGTAAAGGAAATAAACTATATGACCCTTGCCTAGGTGGATAAAGAGTGGAGGAAATATAACCATATGTAGTGAATAGTTTCATTATGGTTGGTTACCAAATAGGCAGTATATGGAGAATCCAAATGAACAGTAGGGCAATCAGATGTGTCTAAGCTGGGGTGTGGGGTCAGAGCATGGACGACACAGAGTGTAGGTCCTCTGTCTGTCCCCAAGGAGGCCCCCCACTGGAGATCTTCCAGTGTGAATTCCCACAGTCAGCATCATCTGTCTCTCTTCTCTCCATGCCTTCCCTCCAACTTACTGGAAAAATAAAGCAAAACACAGACATCTCCCTTTGACCTCACTGCTCCTTTCCCATCTTGTTTGTCTTCTGCCTTTTCCCACCAAACTGCAGTTTTACCTCCTACACTCTGTCTTTATCCCCACCAAACCTGCTCCTTCAAATTGCCCTGACCTCCTTGCCTATTCCTATGTCATTGTGCCATTTTCATTTCCTTTCATTACTTGGCTGTTTCAGTAATGTTGATTAGTCCCTTAGAAAATCCTTCTTTAAATATATCAATGAGGCTGTTTTTAAGAGAACAGTAAAAAGCTGCCTACTTTAAAGTCTATCCTTAATGACTCTTTTAAACAAAAACTACATTGCCTAAATAAATTCTATCGAGTACCAACTCTTACTTTTTACTGTATCTTAGCACATTAAATTTCCCATCCATCAAGAAATGCTGGAATTGATGCTGAGAAATAAAGTATGAACTCTTGGCTGGATTAAAACATTCATTATTCCACTCAGCTTTTCTGTTTGCTGAGGTTTGGGATAATTTTTTTCCTGTACTGTAGTTTAGTTTAGTGGCTAGACAAGTTATGAGTCTTTGGACATTTTATCACTGCATCCAGTTTGGAAGTTTCAGTAGATTCCAATTAAACATTGGGTGAATATTTATTTTGGTCCTGGTTCAGCTTCATGAGGATTTGGTTTCTTGATACTATTCATGCATTTGCCAGGTCAGTCCCTTCCTTTAGACTTCAAAGGGTTTGTGTTTCTTCCACTTGTATTAATAATATTCTCTAAATCGTTTTTGCACTAGAACTTTTGTTCTCTAAAATTCAATTCCTTTACATGGACTGGTCAGGTGTATGGCCTGACTTCACCCGTGTGTCAGGATGTCAGTATTGAAGTGGCTCCTGGACAGGACCCTCGGGTGCTTTTATCCAAGGACTTTTCATGGCACACATTTGATTGATGGAAATCACTAACTTCCTCCAAATGTATCTTGACATTGTATAATCTGTCCTAGCAGTTAACATACATCTCAGTACACCAAGCTTTTAACAAAACAGTGAATCTGAGAAGGAAATTTTCTAAGTGACTGAAGGGCGATGACTTTGCACAAATTTGAAAGATAATCTTCAATTTTCAAGCAGTACTGTGAAATAAATAAATATTACCTATTTCACATATATATATATATATATTCTCTGCCAGGGTTAAAACATAAAATAAAATCTCAGCTGAGGTTTTTCCCTTTTAGTTACTAGCAAGGAATGGATAATTTCAATTTTTTATGAAAAAAAGAAGTTGAAAAAATTTTGTTTCTAAGGAAAACATTGGTTATTACCTTTAAATGGATTCATTGAAAGTGATTAGGTATGGTAATAAATTATAGATGTGGCTGTATCATAGATAATGCAGTAAAAAAAAAAAAAACCCAGCTTTGTCTTGCTCACTGAATCACATTTAGTGTGTTAGAATTTCCACCCTTTCCCTGGTAAGACCTTGAGCTCCTTGAGATAGCCCCATATTATTTTGTCTGTATCCCCAGTACCTGGCATAGTGCTTGGCACCTGGTGGGCACTTAATAAATCACTGAATTAATGCATGAACAAATAATCCCTGGGTCTTTGAAAGATGTACATTAAAGACATACTGTAGCAAATATTTAGTTAGCAGTGGTTTTGAGCAATAAAATTAATAACCATAATTTAGAAATACAATAATTAGAAAACTGAGGTTAAGCTCTAAAAATCCTATTAGGAAATATTTAAGAAACTATAATTTTGGGGGAAAAAACCTAAGGCAAACATCCCAGGAGTAGAGTGGCCTCCTAACATTTTTCTTACAAAGTAGATGATGAGAATTCCAATTAGTTTGGGAGAATGATCCGAAGAGCCAGGTAACCAGAGTGTGTGTCCTCAGTCACTCCTGCCGCTCAAGATAGTATTTGTTCAAGTGATCGAGGGAAGTTTTCCCAACAAGCCTGAGAGTTGCCTCTTGATGCACTGTAGTCCAGTTACATGCAGGAGTACTCTTTCTAAAGCGATCCCTGGGGAAGTCTTTCTCTTGTGGGATGTGGTTCCCTCCAAAAGAAGGGAGCTCAACCCTTGTCTAAATAATAGTTTATAAGAGAAATTCCTAACTTAAACTAAAGCAGTGGAGAGGGAAGGAAGGAAATGTGCTAAAGAAGCTTCTCAAAGTAGGTGACATCCAAGGGGGAGGTTTGAAGGACTTCAGTGTGTGAAGGGAGAAAGGGAAGGGCATTCAAGCAAAAGAAGCAGAGTATTCAAAATCAGCAGCATGAAAGAGTTGACACTAGCTGTGTGACTTCAGGAAAGTTACTTAACCTCTCTGCTGCAGTAATAAACTGTCGAGTGAATATATCTATATAATGAGGATTAAAATACTACCTATCTCATTAGGTACTTGTGAAGATTAAATGAGTCAGTATATATAAAGCTCTAGAACAGTGCCAAGAGTGCAGAGTAAACACTATGAAAGATGTAGCAATACTATTATTACTATTAAATATTATTATTGTTGCAGTTGTTGATATTTGGATATTAAAGTGGTTTAGTGGGACTGGAGCAGTGGTTTGAGGTGACTAGAAGGAAATAATGAAAGGACGGCTTGAGAGGCAAAAAGGGACCAGATGATGAAAGGCAGTCTGCGATGCCGTGTGGTGGAGTGTTAGACTTTCTTCTAAAGATGACAAGGGCGGTGGCTTATGATAAAGTGGGGTCCCATCACCACTTGTTTGATGTCATACTCAGTGAGACTGGACACTGAAGATATCTCATCTTCCCCTCAGGATTTTGAACCACAATGTCAACATAATGTTCTCCATCTGATTCTGCCTCATCAGAATACCAGCAATCCTTGTGTTCCACATTAACCCCTCAATACATCCCATAGATCTTGCTTATCTCAACATTAGTTGATTGGATTATTCATGAACACACTCACAATTCAACCACATTTCAGTAGTAGCATCTTGATTGACCAGAATGTTTACTTTTGCAACCCTTCGTGGGACTTCCCTCTCAATTCATTACTGCACTTACTCAGTTTTGGAGCCCAATCGTGATAATAAAGACTATAATGGTAATATTGTTATAATGATAGAAGTTGCATACAGCTGAGCACCTCGTGTGCCTGGCATCGTACTAGTGCTGTCATCTAATGCTAGGTATACTTTTGTAACCATGCTGCTGCTTACCCCGTCTTGAATGGATTGTCACAGAATTGTCTCATCTGACCTTTCCACTGGCTTTAGGTTTACTTGTTCTTCTGTTGTATCTACAATTGAACTTTTTTTTTTATCAACTTATATTTGTTTGTTTTTAAATTTTTGAGCCAAATTTCTATTCCTTATGCTTAGCTCCAACAAACTCTGTCACTGTTGCTTCTAATCCTCACCCAGAGCCCCATGGTCTTTTCATAACTGTCCCCTGCCCCCCACCAAGTCCTGATGTTTTAAAAGGGATTTAAATAGGGCAGCCTAGAAAACGGATACACTCTCATCTGTCTTAGCTCTAAAGAAAGCACAAGTAAGGATTTTTTTCTTTGTGTATTCTAGTATCAGTTACTTTCACTATTTCTAGATTATTTCTTTAATCTGTTTGACTGTTTAGTACCTGTTGATACACTCTTCTTTTCAGAGTGGGAGGTTGCTTTGGCCACCTTTATCCTGTGTCTGATACGTGTTAGCTTGCTGGCATCACACACAATATAGAATGAGGAGAATTTGACCATTAGGACAAATTACTACTGTATCAATTTGGGACAATAAAAATTGGGAGATTGTTCCTGTTCTTCTAGTACTTTATAAAGAATAATACAAGTTTTGCAGAGGAAAAATAAATACAATTAATCTTTGAGAACGCTCATTTTTCCTTCCAAAGTAGAGTAGCAGGCCCTCCCATAAATTCTGGGGAAACAGACCTCAGTGTTTACTACTGGAAGCTCACCAGCTCTGTGGACGTTTCTGGAGAGGAATGCTGTGGTATTGGCGGTGGCGTGAAATAGTTTTCTCTCCTGTCCCCTGTTCACTGGCTTGAACTAAGCCCAAGTCAAAAGTAAGAAGAAGTCTCTTATAAGTTGTCAGTTTCCTTCTCACTTAGGACCTTCCTTAATGATTAAAAACTTAACTTTTAAACCAGATTTCCCCTTTACCAGTCTGCCAGGCTCAGCTGCATTAAGAGCTGTAATGCGTCCCCAATCCAGGAGGGTTATATTTGAGACTCTTGGCTTCCATCCACGTAAGGAACTTAATTTATGCCTGATTGGTTTGATTTTTCTCTCCCTCAGTCGCCCTCCTTCAACAAAATTTAGTAAATGAACTGAGTTTTCCTAGTCTTTTGCTGTTAAGACTATTTTTTCAGTAGGGAAATCCATGGACCATCAAAATGAAATATGTGTGTCTCTGTGTCTGTGAGTGTGTGTGTGAGATCTTGTTTCTTCTTTTTACAGTCTTTTGTGTTGCTCTAGATCTGTAATAAATTAGAACAGGCACACTCTTCTCTAAGAATGCCTTCCCCCAACCCCTAAAGGAATCTATTTGAAAAAATAGTTCCTTAAAAGCAGAGAGTGACCATGTCTTTTTTTTATCAAGTTTTTGACAAAAGTATTACCAATTACTCTGAGGTTGGTCTCTCCCCATGCTCATCCTTCCTACATAATTCTCTTAGATAATCTTCCTAAAATAAAATAGACCTTTCATCATGCCATCGACTACAACATATAATAGTGTTTGTATTCTGTGAAATCTTAGTAGGAATTTTTTTAAATGCAGGAGAAGAGGTTCCTTGATTTAAAAGCAGTACAGAAAGAGTTAAACAAAGTCAACAAGTATTTTTATCAGAGAGGCCTTTTTAACTTACTCTTCAGGAATGGGCTTATTTAAGCCATGCAGGGGCCCCCAAGCTTGCCTGGATATGGGACTCATTTTTACCTAAGCGTACTGGGAGGACAGGATTCATTGGAACATACCTTTGGAAACTCTGACAGACACTCATTGCTCAACTTGTTCCCCTAATCATGTCAGACACCTCAACCCACATTTCATGGTTTTCCACTCTTGGACAAGTGTCTACCTGTGAGTCCCACAAGTTCTAAATAAAGTCTTCCCAATTTGCATTTTCCAGTAATCATGTCAAATAAGTGAACCAGGAAATCAGTAAGGATAGAGATGATTAATGAACTTCAATATATCTATAGAGAAAATAGACTGAAAGGAAGAATTAATTGTCCAGAAATAGTATTTAGAGATGGAGGTGTGACAGGGCTCTCTGAAAACCATGCAGGGAGCTTTCCATGAAGACGGGTACGATGCCAGCACGACTTGGAATAGTGGTTAAATAAATATACCACTTATTTTTTTTATGAAGTCTTTATGTCCTTTATGGAATCAAACTCCATGGGTGGGAAACAAGGAAGAAGAGTATCAAGAATGATTCAAGTCATAGACAGCAGACCCGAGGAGTACTTTACAGATCCCCTACTTAATTCCCCAATTTTACAGAAAAGAAAACCACTGTATGGAGAGGAGTGATTTAGGTATCCTTTTAATTCCTTATTTTTTCCTTCTCGCTTTGATTGTAATTGAGTCAGTTAGAAATCAGTACGTACTAAAAAATGGTTTTAGTATTTTGAATTGTCCACCTATTTTTATGTGCCATTTAGTAGTGGACTGAAATGCTGAAATAACTTGCAGTTTTCTCTTGTTTAATACTAATCACTGTATTGTCATAAAACTATTCTTATAATAATTTTAATCAGTACCAAAAAATCCAGGACTTGAATATACTGTCAGTGTCTTTCAATGTACTTGTTAATTGCCTCCATCTTTTTACTGAGCGATGAGGTTCCTGAGGACAGTGGCCACATTTCACATCTATTCTATATTCCTCACAGCTTCTAGTCAAAGTAGTAAATGGCTAATACATGATATATGTTGATTATCTTATTGACCAAATACATGTAAATTAAGGCACCAGCAGTTCTATTGCTGATTGATGATAGGATAAACTCTGAAGTTTTATATTTATTGCAAATTGATTTTAATCCCTATTCAGGCATCCCAGTGACCGAAACACAACTGCACTTCAAACACAAATGGACCTGCAAAGACACCTCTGTCCACTCTTGATATTTTCACCACTGCCTTCTTCATTTATCACTTTTTCCTACTCCACTGATTTTTTCCTCTTCTGTCCAGTTGTGCAAACATGAACACATGAATGTTTACATTATCTACCTACATGTTATCATTGCAAAAATGCAAAGATGCAGCTATACAGTGCAAATTTTTTATGTTCACTCAAAGTCCATAATTTAATTAAGCTTCACTCTTACTGTTGTACATTCTATGGGTCTGCACAAATGTAACATATATCCATCACTGTAACATTATACAGAGTACCTCACTGCCCTAAAATTCCTCTGTGCTCTGCCTATTCATCCCTGCCTCCTCCCAGCTCCTGGCAACCACAGATCGCTTTATTGTCTCCATAGTTTTGCCTTTTCCAGAATGCCCTGTACTTGGAAGCATATAATATGTAGCCTTTCCAGATTAGCATCTTTTACTTGGTAATATGCATTTAATGTTTCTCTGTGTCTTTTCATCACTCCATAGCTCATTTCTTCTTATCGCTGAATAACATTGCTTGGATGTACTACAGTTTATCAGTTCACCTGCTGCAGGACATCTTGGTTGCTTCCAGGTTTGGGCACTTAAGAATAAAGCTTCTATAAGTACTTGCATGCAGATTTATGGGCCTTCATTTTCAGTTCCTTTGGGTAAATACCAGTGAGTATCATTGTAGGATCATATCGCAAGAGTATGTTTAGTTTTGTAAGAAACTGCCAAACTGCCTTCCAAAGTGGCTGCACCATTTTGCAGTCCCACCAGCAATGAATGGAAACTAGACCCCCTCCAGGGATTAAATCCACAGCCCTCCAGGATTGTTGAACAAAACTCGCTCTAACAGAAAACATTTAGGGCAGTAAAGCTACTCTGTATGATTCGCTTCACAATGGTGGAGACGTGGCATTGCACATTTGTCACAACCCATAGAAAGTACAACACGAAGAGTGAACATGGAGATAAGCTATGGACTTTGGGTGATGGTGATCAGTGCAGGGTCACTGATTGTAAGAAATGTGTGGGAACATTAATAATGGGGGAGACTGTGGGGGCAGGAGTACATGGGAACTTGCTGTCCCTTCCTCTCAATTTTGCTGTGAACCTAAAACTGCTCTAAAAGATAAAGTTAAAAACAAAAACAAAAAGCCTTACTATTGTGGAAGACCAAACAACATTGCAGGAATGAGGTAAAGGTGTATTTAAATATAACTACACAAGACAGACTCAAGGCAGCTGCAGACAGAGCACCTAAAAAGAAGTAAAAAAAACAGTGACTGAGGCCTGGGGAGAGGAGACACCCCTGTGCCTGCTGTGGGTGTTTGTCAGGGGATTGCTCCGGGAGGCAGGCCTTTCGGGATCTCAGGATTGGACAGTTTGTGAGAAGGAGAGAGGGTCATTCTTTCTCCAAAGGTTGAAAGCAGTGTGAACAAAGGCTTGAAGGCCAGACGGGCTCCAGTGTGCAGAGAGGGTTGTGAATGCAGCACTGGCTGGAGCAGAGGGTTTTGATTAGGGGACGAGAGGGAAAGCACATTTGGAACGCAACGTCCTGCCATTTCAGCACCGGTCTGCCCCAGTGGGATCCAATGGTAGAATTCATAGCCTGGGACTGTCTTGTTAGTGCGTTGGCTCTAGGCTCTGTGGTGTGGAGGTACTTTCTCAAGTAGCCATTTGTACTTAGCCTGTGACTAGCTCGGCAGGAGGTAAAAGTTGCTTGACAGTCTCTCCTGGTTCTCACCCATCCAGAGCGTGAGGGGGAGGCGGGTGTCAGAGTAGGTGGGCACTGGGGAGAGTGAGTCCTTAAGAGCTGAAGCTTTCAGTGAAGGAGGGTGAAGGGCATTGAGAGGCTTACCCACGGGCTGGGGACCCCCATCCAGGCCAGCGGGCCCCCACAATGGAGGCCCTGTGCCCTCCACCCTCCCTGTAGTTGGCCTTTCACTCTTGAAATATTTGGTTCCATGTGGAAATACCTCTTCTCTCTCCTGTCTCATTTGTTGTTCACGTGCACGTGTGTGCGCACACACGCAATTACTATCAAAAACCACTTTGAACTTTAAACTCTCAACTAAGGATTCTTCTAAACAAAAAGCTACAGTTTAATACATTTCTGTTGGTTCCCAGTGACATAGCAAAAGTGGAAGGGAACCACTCGCCCTCCGCAATACGTCGTTAAGCCCATTTGACTTCTCAAGGCGAGGGTGCTTACAGTTTGGATTTCATTTTTGTTTGTCCTATAAAAGTCTTGAGTTTTGGCCAAAAACCCAGGCCCTGGATGAATATGTGCTTCAGACCTCACTTTTTGTCACGAGGCCAAGTGGACTTGGGAGGGAGGGTGGAGCTGTCTATTCAGACATGATTTTTAGTTTTGCCCTTTGCCTCTGGAGCCAGGGCCCTGGCCCACATCCAGCCGCATGAAGAGAAGATTATGGTATTTTCTAGGTAATTTTAAGGAGCATAAACCCAAAGTAAAGTCAGGTGGTTTCAAGTCTGCACTGAATTTTTCATGTGAGGGATTTGTCCCGATTTGGGTTTTCAGCAGAGCTGTTTTAAATGATGGAGGGTGCTGTATTCTTCTGCAGACAGGCATGTTTTGGTTGTTTGCTAATGACCTCTGGTTTTGCTTATGGGGAATTTTGTTAACAAATGGAAATGTAGCAAAATAAAACACTCTCTTTTGTGCTTGCTTTTTTTCCCCCCTTTTTCTTCTTTTTTAAACAATGGGCACCCTTGCAATAAACTGTCAAAACCAGGCTATAGATATTAGTTATTGTAGCATCATTAATACTGTGTAAAAATAAATTAGTCACTTTGGCAATCAGACGCATTCTTCTGATCTGTCGGTGCTTTTAAAAAGAGGCTTCCCCTTGCTGTTTGATAGATCCTATTATTAAGAGAAGAGGCTGTAGAGATGTATTCAAAAATTCTTTGAAATTTTTCCAGCCTCAGGATCCCATTCAGCAGGAATTAGCCTTTAAGGAGGCTGATAAGGAGAGCTCGGCAGGGGCCTGCCTGCTCTAAGCTGCAAGTTTAACCCCAGCCCCTGATAAGCGGGCTCAGCTTTTGGGACCTCCTCTGTCCACCCTGCCTGCTCACCTTGCCCTGCCCTCTCACCCCATCCCCCACTTCGCCCTCCAACTATCTTTTCCAAAAGAAAGGGACTTCAGGACTGAGCCTGCCGAGCTTGACAAAATTAAACCAAAATAAACTCTCATCTCAAGCACAGAAGACTTTGTTTTGAGGGATGCGGTAGGGAAACAGCTCTGTATTCAGCAGCACTGCAGGACTGGAGGTGTGATGGAGAGCAAGGTTGACGGTCAGAGGCTCTGCCTCCTCCAGGAAGGGGTGCACTTCATGTCCAGTGCTTCCCCTCCCAGGGGAGGCTGCACGGGGCGCGGGCAGGGCTGCTGGCGCTGACTGCACGGGGAGGTTGGGAAGCCGTGTTCTGTCTTGCACTCCTGGGGGGAAGCCCACACGTGCAGACTCATAAGGTAACTGTGCCCGTGCGGGTGTGCAGTAGAAGCCGGGGGAAGCGAGAGCCTTCCTTGTTTGAGAGCAGTGTTCGTGTGCTAGGGCTGCCATGACAAAAAGCACCATAGATAGGGGGGTGTAAACAGCAGAAGAGCATTTCCCCCCAGCTCTGGAGACTAGAAGTCCAGGATAAGGTATTGGCAGGGCCGATGCCTTCTGAGGCCTCTCTCCTTGGCTTACAGATGGCCATGTTCTCCCTGTGTCTTCACATAGGCATCCCTCTGAGCATGTCTGTGTCCAAATCTCCTCTTCTGATAAGGACACCAGACCTACTGCATTAGAGCCTATCTGTATGGCCTCATTTAAAGGACACTCTATCCAAATAGTCACATTCTGAGGCAGTGGGGGTTAGAGCGTCAGCATATGACTTTGGGGGCCAACACAGTTCAGCCCATGACAAAAGCTAAGGATATTTCACTACCATAGTTGACCCTTTGTGATGGACAAAAAAAAAAAGTTAACAATAACGAGCTTACCGTGAAGTTCTTTAACACACACCCCACCCCTGGTGCCCGAAGGGCTCTGATCCCTCCACGGCTGGCTCCCGGGGTAGCACAACCCTGAAGGCCTGGGAACGTGGAGGGGAAGGTGCAGCACTGTTGACCCAGTGTGGTTAGTGCGAGAAGTCAGTCTGCGGGTGCTGAGTCTGAAGGCCTGTTTCATCCTCACAGCCGTGTTCAGAATACATTACTGACTGGTGCAGGATGTCCAGCTGCTGTGGCTTTGAATTTAAATTTCCTTATAGTCAATATACCATCTTCCTGTTTCCAGGCATCACTTCTCCAAACAAATCAACAAATAAAAATATTCCATGGAAAAGTATGTTAACCTCCCTCTTAATCAGTCTCTCTCTCACACACACACACCCCAATTGAAATTTATACATTAAAAAGAATCTTAGTTACATTCTGGTGTTTTAAGTCCAATGATAAGTTTTGTTTGTTTTTAATGAGATAAAATGCATAAGACATTTAATTCCTAATACTTTTGTTCCTGTGGTACACGGGAAGTTCCTAGCTAGATTTCCTACTGTCCAAGCCTATTTTTTATTACTATTTTTCATATCACTTTCTTACACAAGAACAGTCCCCTGTTCCTGATTCCTTGCCCGCAGTGGACAAACATGCTGAAATCTTTGCCATGACTGGGTAGCAACCATGCCTTCATCAGAGTTTCATTTAAGGTAGCAGAGTGAGGGGAAAGGTTCTGAATCAAAGTATATGCTAGAACAAAAGAGAACCCAATGAGGATGCTGAATCAAAAACCAATCAGAAAAAGCAGAGGTCTGGCCCTGGGGAAACTAAGAAAGAACCACAGCCCAGAGAATCAGAGGAAAAGTTCAAGGCTCTACTCACAGGTGTCAGGCAGAAATGAGACTGCACCCAGATGCTACCTGCTTTAGCACACCTCACTTTTAATGCATCTAGTCTGCCTCCTATTTGCCAGGTTCAATGCCAAATTTGAGATATCAAACCACATAAGAAATCATCCAAAATGTCATGGATGCTATATCAAAATGGCAAGTGGGTGGTCATGAGAAATAAAGAAGGCAGCCCTGGACACAAATACCAGTAACATTAGGATCCTTCTAGAGATTAGTGGTCTATGATTGGATATGTCGGCTGAAAATATCACAGGCATGTCCTAGAATTTGGATTAGCTTGCCAAACCACTTGAAGAGCCAACATGCATCCAGACCAACCACTGCCATATTTCCCAACCACTCCTCAACCAACCTTGTTAGTCTTTTGACACTTCTCTCTCCAAGGCCTTTGGTGAACCCCTAATTGCTAAGTGCAATGGCTGCTTTTTAGTACTCATCTTATACTGCCTATTTCTCATTCTTGCAGCACTCTCTCTGCTCCCTCAGCACCTCTTATGAATGGTTCTTTGTCACAGACTTCAAGCTTGAGCCATCTCTTTCAATTTCATTTTGACTGCCAGCTTCACCTGAGTGTCGTCTCCAGAGACTCAAATGTACCATGTTTAAAATACAGATCAGATCTTCCTCCTCTACCCTGCTGCTATTTTCTACTCAGAGGTATTCGTCGTTCAGTAGAACACACTAGAAAAGCTGAAAACACTCATAGGAATGTTAGATATCTCTGAACCTGTTCAGCACATAGCACAATGTTCTGCACATTTATCAGTACATGTATAATAAATTAGCAGCCTATTGCATAAAAAAGTCTTAACTCTATACTCAGGACCATTCATAACATGTCCTCACCCCCATCTCTACCCAAACCAAAATTATTTCCTATTATTCCTTAGGACAAATCCTCAGAGTCCACTGGGCTGTCCCCACTTCTCACCTTCCATCTAGGAATTCTGTGCTGATTTACACAGCCAGGTCTTTGCATGTTTTGCTTCCCACCTCCACCCCCACCCTGCCCCCGGCTTCCTTACCATCTATCAAAGTCTATGCATCTTTCAAGGCGGGTCCCATCACCTGTCCTTGATAATTCCTTCCTTGACCACATCAGACTAAGGTAACCACCAACACGCCATCCCCCCAGTCTCCAAATTCCTCTGGCACCTAACATCTGTACCACAGAATTTAGCACCTGGCTACATACTTGTTCTCTTTCTTTGGTATAAACAAGACAGAAAGCCAGTCTCTTTTCCAGGGATTCACAGACATGGTAAATTCCTCCTTGAGTTTTTCCCAAGAATGTGTCTTTGAGGAGGAATTTATCTTTTCTCTTTCTTTGGTTGGTGAAATCCATGTACCTCCCTGTGATACGATGTGTTTCCCCCTCTGTTTCAGTTGTCAGGAAGTTTAGAGCTGTTTCAGTACCAGATTGTGATAATAAGCTTATCTCAGGATCCTAGGTATTAGCTGTCTATTCTGCCTGCCCTGTTGTGTGTTTATTCTTAATTTTGCAGTATATTTAACTTGTAAGACAACGTTAAGTCCTTTTGGAAAAAGTGAGAAAATAGACTCTCAAATAAACAATTTTCTCCCCTTATTTTTTCATAATTTTCATTTTACTACCTGGATTTTGAGTCCTTGAGAACAGTCAGATCTTGTATTTCTGTTGATTTGCCGAAGTAGAAAAATGGCAGGTCCTTCATAAATCATTGCTGAAGAATGAATACTTTTGGATTTCCAGAGTGAAATAATGCACTTTGTTAAAGTAGGTTAGGTTATTTTAAATCGTGATGGAAAGACTTCCTAAAAATTACATAATTCTGACAAAGGGCCCTGAGCATGTCTATTTTTGCTAGCATTTTGTTAAATATTTAAAATATCAGAAGAAGAAAAACACAATAAAAAGCTAAAGTTTTAGCTGCTGTAGTATCTAAGCATAACACTGAACACAGGCAGGAAGATTAATTAAATCAATAGTTTACTGCCGTTAACACTTACCGGATGACAGAGCGCTTTTTTCCCACAACCCCAAAGCCCTGCTGGCTGCCTCTCTGAGAAACAGCATCAGGTGGCGTCAGACTGACTTTTTCTTCCCTTATCCTCCTTTACACTCCCCCTTCCCCTCCCTTCCTAACACAGGTAGCAAACATTAAAATTGGCTTTTAATAAAACTACCTGTGCCAGTCATCAAATTCTTTTCTTCCCTTTTTTGGGGGGGAGGAAGAAGGGGGTTCCTTTTTTAAGCTCACCCAGGGAGAATACTCTAACTTTGAAAGAAACCACAAGAATGCAGTCATCAAGTCACAGCCAGACTTCGCAAGTGTTCATCCTTCCTGTCCTTTTACCCCTGTCCCAGCCCCAACGCACCCCCCCACCCCGCAAACAGTCACCCAGCAACACATACCTGTAGCTGCGAAGTATTTATACAGGCATGTGTGAATAATCCATGTAAGTACAAACGCTTTTGCGACTTAAAATTCAGCCAGCTGACGGGGCTTTGTCATTGTGTGAGAAGGGCTGGGTGAATCCTTTCTTCTGCGCTTTCAGCCAGAACGGGAATGCTTGCCTTTTCGTCTCAGAGATACCCTGCACGAGCTGCCTCCCCAGCCTTTTACTTCTAAGCACTACTGTTTGAGGAGAGAATGAGAATAACAAATAATAGACACAACTGTCCACATAATTATGAGATTCAAAAATACCTCTATTGCCCCTCTCCCTCATCTAACCTGCATTTTATGCCTGAAGTTGGAAGATAAACTAAAACTCACCTTTAGCCCCCAAAGTAGCTGTGTTTGGACCAAACCAATATAGCTCCAGCGTGGCCATCCTCATATGACCTCTTAAGCTTGCAAATTGTCCAGGGGTTCATAATTAACACTAAGTTATTTTCCCATGCCCATTTCACCTCATGCTTAGCTGGTGTTTCCATTTTGAATAGAAATTAATTTAAATTTGGCTTAGGTAAAACAAAATAAGGTAGGCAAAACTGTTGCAAAGCAGGAATTGTACCAAATATATTCTACATTTGAACTGAATGTTTTGAACTTCTGCTGCATGAGATTCTGTGCCAGTTCTCTCCACCATAAAGTAAACACTAGTGTCAGCTACCCTACTTTTAGATGTAATATAAAAGATGCATTGCATTTAAGACCAGGAGACACAGGGGTGAAGACCCACAACAACAAAAAAAAAACTTGCCTTGGCCCTTTGACAATGTGCCCTTCACAGGTATGTACGACGTATATACAACAGTTGAATGTATGTGGTGTACGTTCAGTTGCTGAGCAAGAAGTAGAACTGAAAACTTAATTATTTAGATAATTTTACCATTAGACTTTAAACTCGCTTGTCCTTCTAACTTTTCAAGTCTTCAAGGCATGGATACAAGCACACTTCTAGCTGCTTCTACGTCCAGCCCATTATCATCCCTCCACACCCGCTAACCCTTAACGCCGATACCCATCCCTTCCCTCCTGCCTCCTGATACTGCCTCTCGCTGCCCTGACCAGTGTCTGTGTACTGAATGTTTCTTTCTCGAACTAACATTGTGCAGGATGGTAGAAGTAGAACTGGGGCAGCTCTTCTGAACTTGCTGGCATCCTTCTACAGCCGCGGAGCCTTCCAGAGAGAGACTGTCAGTCCACAGAACGGCCACTTGAATGATGCTCATGAGCCGGTTGTACAGAGACCCTCTCTGTCCTGCCTCGACTCAAATATGCCAGGAGGCAGCACCTACCGAGAGAGCCCTAGCAGCTGAGATGAATGCAGACGGCAATTCAGAAGAGCACCCCTGCTTGCTGAGCGTTTTCACAATGATTCTGTACAGATTGACTTCACTAAAACGCCCGTTTTAAAGAACCACCTTTAGGTGGAGCTGATATTCATAAAAATTGTGCCAGTGCAGGAAGTACTCCTTTTATGAATTAGGTAAAGCTTGTTTTTTCCATGGCTTTTAACACTTGAATACTAGTCAAAGCCTGTGAATATGTATACATTCTTTTATATGGATAATTATCCTCTTTATTGGTGGCGCCTCCTGGATTAGAAGGATTCTTCCATGCAAATAAGCAGTAGAGGAAGGTGGTGCAACAAAGAACACCTTTCATGTGGCTTCAGTACTTACTTTGCAGAACTTCTACCTTTATAGAGAGGCAGATGCCAAATTCTTGGATTTTTATAACCTTCTTTCTATTAGTTATTTTAAATTAACTAATTCAAATTGAAGTCCTTAAATGTATTTTCGGCACCCAAAATGCACGCAAACAACAGACCCATTACACACACTCTGGTAGGGATCGCTCACCCAGAGTGTTTGTGCCTGATTTCGAATTTCTCACCATGGTAGAAGCAGGTAAAGATATCAGTTGGGCATCATGAGTATTATTTTAATATTAGAAATTAAGATAAATACATGACACTTTCTGCTTTAGAGAAGGATCCTAAATTAAGTTGCAAATAATGTTTTCCAGCGATAGTACCAAATTCACACCACCTCTTTTGGCCCAAAAAAGATTTGGCTTATTTGGTTTGGTTTCTGAGTTTTGGTTTGTTTGTTTAAGCACTTTCTTTTTATGGTAGAGGCATCCATTTCTGTGTGAGCCTGAAGTTTTGGGGTCCTTTGGTGGTTTTTTTAAAAGTGATATTGTGGTCTCACATTGTAATATTTCCTGGAAGAACCAGCTGGCTGTTTATTTTAATTACTTCACAGGAACCCACAGGACAATTTTTGAAGGACATTTTCTTATTACTCATTGTTTAGTATTTTGGTTATGATTTTTTGCCCAACAGGATAGAATTTTCAAGGTAAGATTCCATTGGTTTTCCTTTTATTTCAGAATAAAAATGTAGAATTCTGTTAGTTTTCCGCATCCTCCCCACCTACCCATGTAAAACCCCGGCCCCACTCCCTGCCCCCTCCCCAACTCCAGAAGAAAGGTTCATGGTTTGGGTAAACATTTCTACTAAGTCAGCTCTGAAAGCTAATCATTTAGAGGCAGATGCAGCCTCAAGAAGCACAGTGTTTGGAGGTGTTAGGAGGCATTTAACGCGAATCTTCCTACTCACCAACCTTCGAAACACTGAGGCCTATTAGGATGCCTAACGCTGCCTGGTGAGAGGGAAATAAACAGTATAGAGGAAAGTAAAACAAACATATTCCCTAGATGTGACTTTGGTGCACTTCTAACATCAGAAACACAGATTCACCTCTCATGAGATCATTTTACAGTTAACTGATTGGAAAAATATGCAGCTCTATTCATTGTCAGAAGTATACTTATAAAATCAGAGCTCAACCTAGAGATCGAGTCTTTATTGTGAAACGTTGATGGATGTTGTAACATTTCATTTTGAAGAGAGTTCGCCACCTGCCCCTCTTACATAAGTTTAATATATTTATTCCATCTCCAACTGGTCAAATAGGTGGTCTCTTACTGCTTTTATAATTTTACTTTCTCCCACTGAAAACCCCCCAGTACATTTCTATATGTGTATTTTGATGAAATACAAAGTAGGAAAAAAAATCACCGCGATATGAATCCCACAGACCACCAAGGAAGATGGCTTTAATTGTAATACTTAGTTTTGAATAACTCTTTGTTACACTTCCACATGCTTTATTCCATTCAGCCCTTAACCACAGAACAGAGTCATAGAGTCACAAAGCCAGTGAGAATCCTTGAGGTCAGCTGCTCTGGTTTTCCATCTTACAGATGAAAAACTGATACGCAAGGATATTAAGCTAAATTCAAGTTGAATTTCCCAAGGTCTGTAGTTTTCCCACTTTCTCCTGCTGCTTCTGGTCCATGTGCTGCTTGTGTCGTCCCCATCGGTCAGGCAATAAAGTTTTAGTCCCTCACCCAAAGCTGTGGAGACATTCAGTGAGCTTGAACCGAACTCTTCGCCTTTTAGCATCGTTTTAGTCTGCTCTCTAAAGCTTAGCCTGCTTTAATAAACTCTGCTGCTAAAGGGCCAGGCCCATCCTGTCTCCTAGTTTTCAGGAGGGAGGGGTTTCTGTTAGTGTCACAGGGTGCTCAGGATGCCTGGAATTGTCTGGGGAACACCTTCAGGATCATATTTTTTAACTCTTTCTACAAGTTACATGGTGTGTGCTTAGTAAGTATTGGTTGAATTGAATGGGACAGCAGAGAGGAGAGGGAACAGATCTGCTCTTGCCATGAAGACTGAAGACCTTCCCTGAGTTTCACAGAGGACCACACGGGTCCAGCAAATAGAGGATGTGCTTAACAGCTAGAAAAACCGGAGAACCAAATGCGGCACCACCACTTACAACCTTCGTGGCCTTGGGAAAGTTCCTAGCTTTCCTGACTAGAATTTTCCTTTCTGTAAATACTGTCTACCTTACAGAGATTTTATGTGGATTAAATTAGACAATGTGTGTACAGAGTGAGGCGCACGCACACACCCAGCAATTCACCTTTCCCTGCCCTTCAGGTCTGTCTGGGAGGTGACTGAGAGCCTGCTTCTCCCCTCTGTCTGAGAGCCAGGGCGTTAGAAGCACACTGATCTGTGTCTGGATAGTCTAGCATTTTTGGCACAGCCCGGAAACTCATCTAAAACACCGGGTGTCGCAGTTTCACTTCACTGGCGTGTGTCACACATGCAGCAGTTTTCCTTTGCTTTTTTCTCTAACAGGCCCCTGATAGCAAACATGGCATTGGACAAGAGAACACACTGGTGAAGGGGGTTTTGCCTAGTGAAATTGGATTGTTTTGAAAAATGCTTTATATAGTAACACACGGTGGAATGATACTTAGTTTACTAAAGGGCCTTGAGTATTTTGCAGAGTAAATATTTCACATCACCAAGCTTCTGTAGCTTTAATATATACAAATGATAAGGATCCTTAAAAATCATTAGTCAAATTTGCCCCTACATTCTCCAGCTTTTCAAAACTTGCAGTGTTCTAAAGTCTGTGCTAATACAGTTATCAAGCTATCACAACTTAATGGATACAAGCGTATATGTGCCAAAATTCAAAAACAGAATCTTTAGACCCTTTTGATATATTTTATGAAAATGTTAATATTTCATGATATATGTGTTTATTATGAAATACTTTATATTAAGCATTTGAGACACATTTTCAATGAGATAGATCCATTTTCAAAGATAGAATGGAAAACTCCTCTAGCAAAAAAACTCCAATTTAATATTCAGAATAGCACTGCTAACTGTTGTAAGAGTGGCATCGCCCTGTGCCTGTACCCCATGCCGTTTTACCTTGGGAACTAGTGCTTCATAGATGTCAGTCCCCTTGGTTCCCTTAAAAGACTTCAATCCTAACCAAGACTTCTCCATCCTGTGAAATTATCAAGGTTAAATAAAGCCTTTGAAAACAGAAATCCTTCCCCCTTGCTCCAAATGTGCACAATCTGTAACTTAGAATTACTTGCACAGTGGCTTTCATAATGGAAGATTGTCTTGGAGGTTGGCTGGGGGGTGATAAGGTAGCTGAAAAGAAAAAAAAAAACCTGGAGAATAATAGCATTTCAGTACAGTTCTGTTAAACATGAGAACATTGGGTTTTGGTAACATGAACAAAGCAGTTATTTCCAGATGTTTAAAATGTAGACTCCAGGATATCATACAGTTTTGACTAAGTTTCATAGCGAAGAAGCTACCAAAAGAAGAAAGAAACAACACTAGAGATGAACAGGATAATTTGAGAGAAATAACATCAAATAATATCAACTCCTTAGAAAACAACTCTTTAAAGCTGGATGGCTTTCAAATTGATGGAAGCGAGGACTGTAGATGAATTAGTTGTGTGTTCACCGCGTGTGTCTGTGCATCTGTGACCGGACCTGTGTGCGCTCAGTTACACCACCAGCTGGGTTATTGAGTGAAGATACTGAGAACTGACTTCTGAAAGCATGTATAACTCTTTCCACCCTTTGATTTTAGAAAAGTGTGTTCTGTTCTCTAATTAATAGTGACTGGCTAGCCATAACATCAAAAATTTGGGGCAGGAAAAATCTATTAAGAGTTAGAATTTAATATTCACAAGTGGTCAGTGAAGGACCAGCTACTCCACATTACCTTTTTTAATATTAATTTTTTAAAAGGGTATAATCATGCTACTTTAAGGTGTTATTGGGATATTCAGATTTTCTCAAAAAGGTCTGTTGAATCACCTACTCCAAACAGAGAGAGGAAGAAAAAAAGCCACATAAATAGCAAATAGGCAAATAATTTTAGCTCCAAATTACAGTGCACACATGGGATGTGATAAAAAATGTTGGCATTCAGGAGTTACAGAATGTTAAAATGTTACACTCTAAGGCTAATGTCCCTTTAATTTCTTTTGAGAGCTCCATGTCACATACTCTTTTTCAAAATATTTTCCCATTAGGTACTTCTTGAATTAAAAATCAGACTACATCCACCACTACACACATGCAATTTCCCATCTAAAATCTGTTGCTTTAATAGTCTTAAATTTGTGTTCGCTTTTAAGCAATACCAAAGCAAGGTAATTCATGGAAAGAGAAGTAGTCACTTATATAGTCACTACCTTAACAAATTTTTGCATTAGGTTTAGGGTTCGGGAGTTTTATTGTCTTCTCACTGATTTTTGTCACCTTGATTTCAGCACATGCATTTTGTGCATTTTACTTTCACTCACAGTACATCTTGGGAGTTCGGTTGAATATTTGGAGCTGATTCCCCACAGATGCATTCTTAGAACATTTTCTGCAGACAGGATTTGATTGTTCATGTTGTATGTTATCGTTTTTTGATCTTATTACTCTGGCCTGTACAGGCATTCACTTGAACCCATGAAGAGAGTACAGACAGCTGACTGGATGAAGAAGACATTGGGGAAAAAAACTCCCATTGTTTAGATTTCTGTCAGAGGATATAAGAATACTTAATTTCTTTTATCTCTAGGGCTTTCATTATCATTTAAATTTCATTTTACATTAATTGATCAGGGATTAGTAAAGCCATTATGCAGAAATTAGAATAAGACAAGCCAGATGGAATGAATAATTCATGAAATCCAATTACGTTTTATTTCTGGTATACTTTCAAACTTGCCTCTGACTTCTGTGCTATTTTGATGTGACAATATTCATTGGAAATGAAGAGTGCCATTTTAATTTATTGTATCCCTCCGGGGTGGAAGCATTTGTATGCAGTGGGGGTGTGCTAATGCATTCCCCATAAAACACCAGTTTCAGTGCTCTTAGAAATACTGGGAAATCTGGAAAATGTGGTTCACCTTTATGAAATTTCGGGGCAGTGTACTGAGCCCCACCAGTCCACCTGATTTGGCTGAACTGACCCTAGATAGAAATAGACCAGTCTCAAAGCGCTGAGATTTTTTTCACCTTTCAGAACAGCTACAAATCCCTTTAAAATACATAGCCCCATTCCCGCCGCAAAGGAACCATTCAAGAATATGGCCTAGAGATAGACTGAAAGCAGAGTTGCAGCTACAGAAAACGACCACGAGGTGGCAGGCGTTGCCTTCAGTGCAAAGGGTTCCGGGTCCACGGGACCACCGGGGCTTCCAGAGCCTTCCCAGTGGGTCTGATCCCGGCAGGCAGAGCGTGGTTGGGTTCGGGCCGCGAACGATTCTCAGAGCCTAGCCCGGCGAGAATCCCAGCTAATGGGTATCCCCGTCCACCTGTCTAGAATGTCGCGCACGACTGTGTCTGAAACCGCCTCCCCCTGCCCGTCCCAGCCCCCAGCCCCTTAAGAGTCCCTCCCCCCATCCTCCCCACCCCCGGTATTTATTTATGCCAGTGGACAGTTCTAGTAACATTAAAGCTGCGGTTCACCTTCTCTAGGACTTTCATCTCGGGAAGTTTTATGACACTTTGTGAATGTGCAAAGTTTTTAATTAGGCTCGCTAGACAGCCCGAGGCAGCAGCAGCGCCACAGAGTCTTCACGGTCTCTCTGCTTTACAGCACAACAAGCCGCTCTACTCCTTTGAAGACAATGCAGACTATGTGTACGATGTCATGTGGTCCCCTGTGCATCCCGCGCTCTTTGCCTGCGTGGACGGGATGGGGCGCTTGGACCTCTGGAACCTCAACAATGACACCGAGGTGAGCGGCGGCGCAGGCGCCGGGCCGGGCGGGCTGGGAGGGGGGCGTCGTCGGCCTCTCTCCCATCTCCCTCTCTCTCCAAAAAGGCCTATTTTGGGCAGACCCTCCAATTGCAGCCGGGCTGCCCGACCCCCCATCCTAGACTGCTCTGTAGGGAATTGGCAGATGCATTGGCCAAAAATCACTTAATCTCACTTCATCCCTAAACTGTGACAGAATCCTGGACAATTGACGACCCTTCTTTGCAAAGAGCAAAACCATACGTGTTCACGCCTTTCACTGCGGGAAAGGACACTCAGGCAGATTTCAGAGCGTGTTGAAATAACTATTGGCAAACACTTGGGAAAGTAAGCTCTTGTGGACGCTGACTTGAGATTGGGCTTTTAAAAAGGGCTATTTGCCAGTGTTTGCTATTTGCAGGATTTCTGTTTTAAATCCAAAAGGTGATTCTGTTGACTGTTTATGTTTAGATTTGTCCTCCATTTGAATTTTACAAGGTGAATAATCCTTGTCTAAGATATTGGATTCACAGGCAGACTTTTACAGTAGTTTCTAACTCTGAACATGCATGTTAAACTCAGTATTTTTTAATGAAGATTTTATCGTGTCGCATTTAGAGTACTTCACAAGTGAAAAATAGCCAGTTTTTTTTTTCCCAAAAATCAGTTGACAATAAGGTAACATTCTTTTAAAAAAATTATGCTGTATATATATTTATGTCGTAAAAATTATAACATGTGCATTTTTCCTTTTTCTGTTCTCAAAATTGTTGAGGTGCTAACTCAGCTACTAGGGTTTTTGGTTGGGTTTGTTTTTTTCTTTAAACATGAATGTTAAATGTCCTTAAGTTTAATACAATAAAATGGTCTTGTCACCGTCTCCTGGTCTGTGATTCAGAGCAGTTCTCCATCAATAAGAATAGACAGGTAAGAAGAACAAGTGTTGAAAACTACATGTCAAGTGGAGAACAGGAGAGGGGTCTTTTGAAGTGTTCTGAGCAGGAAACGGCTCAGCCTTTTTAATTAGGAAGCCTAAAGCTGGAGGATATGAGGAGGAGCGGGTTCCCTTGTATTTTTTGTGGGAGGGGGCAGGGAAATATCCTTCAGGTGTTATTGTTGAGTCATTGTATCTTGCAAGATTACATAGACTTAAAATCACTGCCACATAGTTGTCTTTAAAAAAAAAAAAACCTTTCAGTTTAGGACCTGTGTCTAATAAACATGTCTGGTTTTGGCTTTTTGGCTGCACGAACTGAGTGTAAGGACAAGAGTTATGTGAGGAAGCATCTTTGAAAATAATCAAAAGGCATGAATACGTGCAGTGCCCATCATTTCAGATGCTGAAATGTTTATAACATTATTGCTTTTAATAGAGGGTGTTGTTAGTCTACAGGGTAATGGTTTCCCATAGTCTTTCATCACTATTGATTAGAGTCATATTGCTTCTGTCTACTAGAATAAACTCATTCACCTAAAACAATGAAAAAATAGAGGCTTTCCAAATTGATTTAGGAGACAACCCCCACCCATTAGAAATCAGTTTTAGTAGAAGTGACATTAAGGGTGATGTTCAGCTACGATGCAGTGGAGTGAGTGTTCTACCAACTCCTTAATAATTTCTCCATAAGTGTTTTTGTTTAGTTTTTTAATTTGCTTTTTAGGTAAAACAAAATTAATGCTCAGCATCACCTAACGTGATTTTTCCCTTGCCTCCCTCTAGACAACCACATAAATGCTTTATAGCTAAACATTTAAAAAAAATTGTTACTTAGCATGCAAATCCTCTAGTTTTGCAGTGAACATAATTCTGATTTCACAATAATAGTAGATATATTGAGCCGGATTCAAATCCTGTAATAACTAAACACTTTTAAAAACCCTCATCATTTTTGCCTTCTATCAGGTTGAACAAGATTTTTCAAATATTTGTCCGATTAGGAACTAGATTTGCTTTAAAAAAAAAAAAAACAAAAAAAACCCCCAGAACCTGAATTCTGTGTTGCTTTGCCGTTGTTCAAAATACTGTGCTTTTAAACCGAGTTGTCCCAGCTGCTCCTAAGTAGGGATAACTTCAGTATCACTGACCTCTACAAATGTAGTGAGGTGTGTGTATATATCCTGTCTTTGCAGTTAAAATGATTGCACCTTGAAAAAATGAAAATATTTGTAAAACTACAATACGAGGATAAGAAAGAAACAATATATATATGGGTTATTTTTATTACAGATTCATCAGCTTTTGAAAGGTCATTACCGGTCAAACTAATGAAATATATTTTTGTTATTTCCTTCATGCATTCAATAATTCTTATAGCACATACGTCAAATAGATTGAATCTTTTTTTTTTTTACCATTTACCATATCTATGAAAAGAAATTTTTAAATGGTTAAAATATTAGTTGCTTCAGTTTGCTACATTACTTAATTCCAAGTAGATAAAATTCTTTAAAACATTTTAGGCATAATTTAAAATGTATCAAACATGAGTTTATTTCTTTTTATCATATTTATATTAAGATTAAATACTTTTTATTCAATTTTAGTGGTTGTTCATAGATAAAATCTGGTATTGACTAGAGTTAGGTAACTATGACCCTGTATGAGCTCTCTAAATTATGGAGTTAAGAGTTAACTCTGAAAACCCTACAGCTGAATCTCAGATTTGTTTCTGAGTTGCACACTAACAATACAGTGTATTGACAGAATTATGGCCCATCTAAATTCACATTGTTTTGGCCTTTGAAGAGTTTGGTTAAAAATTCAGGCTCTAGCCCTGCATAGTAGGTACCTTTACTGTAGAAATTGTGTATTTAAAAAAAATTAATGAGCTGGGGACTTTTGCTTTACATTTCTGCTCACAATTGACATACAGTGATTTAAGCAGGTAAAAGAATTTTTATTGATTTCAAGATTAAGTTTAAACATAGATTCTTACATATGATGGAGTTTTTATTGCTATTTTAAAGATAGGCATTGGGTCAATACTCTCATATAAACAGATGGTTTCAATTCCCTGAATAACAGAATGCCGGGGGAGCTAAGGCACAGTACATGTCGTGTTTCCATCCTAACCGGACATGTTTATTAGACACAGGTCTTAAACAGTGGTGTAAGATGATGTTGGTGGCCGTCTTTTCACTATGTATTTTTTTTTGTTTGTTTTAACATTTACCTTGTTCTTTTTTAATGGCCTGCTGTCATTTCCTATTCAACATTACAGTAGAAGGCTCGGAGATCTGATCTTTCTATCGGTTATAAACCTCCAGTCTTAAAGACAAGAGTTTACACAACTGATGATGAAAGAGAGGTAGACCCACTAAAATTCTTTTTCCAAACACTAAGGTTCTTGTAGCAAATACTGTAGGTTACATTTCAGCACCTCCGGCTCACTTTCATAACGATTGTTACTGTAATTAGCAACGTTGTCCGATTTCAGGTGTTTATTAAAGGAGACAGAAGGCTTTTTCTACAAGTGAGTGCTCCATTCTGTCAGGATATCACCCTGAGGACATTTCCAAAGTTATGGAGCACTTCCTACACCTTGGTGTTGCTGGGAGGAAGAAAAATGGGGGGAAAAAGAAGAAAAAAAAAAGAGGGGAATTTGATTTTTTTGAAGTTTTTCACCTGCTTACTTTTCCTCCTTCTGAGCATCCCCTACCCAATGAGGTTTTGAGGCATCAATAAATCTTTTTCCCCCTGAAGATACATATCAATATGACTTTTATTCCATCGTACACCCCATTCCTGCCTTTTATAGTATCCTTAATCTTCGTAAATCCCGAAATCTCCCTCTCCACCGATCCATAAATCATGACCTGATCAAGAAATAATCACGTTTAGCTGCTGTTTGTATGTTGTGTGTGTATTCTGCATAATCTGAAGGATTGATGTCACTTGCTGCCCACTGACTGTGGAGAAAGACTCTCCCTCTTTTCCTTTTTGTTAAAGTGTCTCTTCTCTCAACCCCTTAATTCAGTGGAGCATATGATTTAAGAACAATGAATCCTTTTCACCCCGCACAGGGGATGTACGTTACTTCATGCACATGAAGGCAGTGGTGACTCACCAGCTAAACCTATCATTGTCAGTTCGTATATTTAAATTCATATTCAGAGGTTCTTTGTTTCTGTTGTCCCCTTTGGCAGGTTCCGACAGCAAGTGTGGCCATTGAGGGGGCGTCCGCCCTAAACCGCGTTCGTTGGGCTCAAGGTGGCAAAGAAGTTGCTGTTGGGGACTCAGAAGGCCGTATTTGGATCTATGACGTTGGAGAGGTACCTGTTACTTGGTTTCGGTGTTTTTTGGTTTTGGGGTTTGTTTGTTTTCTATTTGTATATCTAGTTGAAAGACGTAGAGAAATTACTGACAAGACCTCATGGGCCATGAGAACCCTCTTGAAGTGCGTTTGCAAATTTCCACTGACTTCAGCGGGAGTTTAGTGAGACCTCCTCAGGGCCTAATCTGGTCTTCCGTCCCCACGCACAGGACCCTTTAGTTAATGATCTAGGCTCCTTCCAGAATGCTGTGGAATCCCCAGCTACCCTGTGGTGAAGCATGCACTTCCCACCAATTTCATGAGAATGAGAAGTTTGCCAGATCATCATGCTAACATCGACAGTGGAATTTGTTGTTTACTTTGAAAAGTCAAGCTTTAGTGGGTATGTTCAATTAAAAGGTATATCATTACTCTTGAATTAAAATGTAGTCAGTTAAGGCTACGGCAAATCAGAACTTCATACCGTCTTTATGATATTCAAAGTTTTATTATATGAAATGTATACTCTGGTGTATCTTGTTACATGATATGTAAAGTATTTCTGAATATCTTGGCACATATCAGAAAAACTATCTTTTATTTCAGATAAGTCTTCTTGAATTTTTATACTGTATTTAATATTACAGTATCAGTCATACACCACCATATCTATTGATTTTTACTCTCTGAGAAAGTGTTGATAAAAGCCTTCATTTCTGATGAGGTTAAAGAATTTTTTTCTGAAAGACAAAGAAAATATTGACCTTTAAAGGAAAAAAAAAAAGAGTGTTGTGTAATGCTTTTTTGGTGTAATATGAATCTAATGTTTGCATTCTGGGGGAAAATGTACCACATTTGTATGCATAATGTCCTAGACCCAGGAAGTGCTCTGTGAGTGCCTGGTGGATGGGCTTAGCTGGTCACGCTGAGAAGGATTCTTTATGATTTTATCCATGAGGTTTGTTCTGTAATAGAACTTTTGATGATCTATCCTGCTGTGTGGTAGAGATAGTTGTGTTGAAACAAACTGGATTTTGTGTGCGTGTGTGTGTGCGTGCATGTGTATTTTAATTCGGCCAGAGACAGAAACTGAATGACTTCAGAAATGGGAATTTTCTGTTTGGGAATGCACAACTCTTAGGTAAAACAGCTAGAAGAATCTCTTGGTTTTACTGCGTGCTCCCCCCCTTAACTCCTCCTGATGCCACAAGCTGAGTCATTCGGACAGTGACAAAGACTCTGTTAATATTTATCTCCAGCGGTGAGGGTGCAAATGGTCCGATGACTACTGACGTAGTTTGGAGTCTTTGGGAAAGAGAGTATAACCTCTGAATTGAAAATATTGCCAGTAGTTTTAAAGCAGTATTTTCTTCAATGAATATTTATAGTCAATGCATCTTTTTATTAAAATAAAATTAAACAACAAAAACAAATACATTGGCTCATTTACTAAAAAATTTAAAAGGCAGCAAAGAAGAATATAAAGAAACAAAAAGGTTTCTCTCTTTCTCTGAAACAAGTATAACTGCAAGAGAGAAATAAATGTGGAGACACACTCAGAGATGAAATGGCAGAAAATAGATGAAATTTAAAAACTCTTTTCTCTACCTCCCTTGCTTATACATAACGTCCCTTAACTCTCAAGATTATATGCAGCATTAATTGTTTTATCCAAGAGGGCTGAAAAGCAGAATAGTTTAACAATCTGGTTTATTTAAAGAAAGGCATTTTGACAGTCTATCTGTTGACCACAAATAATTTGTGGTCATGTATACATGTATATAATATATAATATACATTCACACACCCCATCTCTAGGCAATAAGAAAACACAACATAACATACATGTATAGAATTTTCTGCAGTAAAGTGATTTTATAGCCGTTGGACAGAATTACTTGAATATGACTCATATTTGGGGAGTATATATGATTTTGCAGAAGTTGCTTTGGCTGATATGTGGTTGCTAAAATGTCTTTCTGGGTCACTGTCATCATTTCTAAATGGTAAAGTGTTGTTACACTCGTATTTCTACTCTTGTACAAGCAGGTCAGGCTGGTTTTCATTTTTGTGTTATTGCCCTTACTTTCCTAAGTGATATTACAGACTATAGAAATGTCTGCAGCTCTGGGCCGGTCTCCCCTATTGTCTGGAGTCTAGACAGGCCATAGAAAAATCTCCGTGGCGTACAATAGGCCGAACAATGTGTAGGCTTGTTTATCCCTACAAATTCACTACCAGGAAAAAAAGGGGGGGAGGGTTATACTATTTTATTGAGAGTAGGTAATATTATAATCTTCTAGTCCTTTTCTGAAAGACCAAAAATCAAGGCAGGCTTTACGTTTGAACAGTTCTGTTTTGTCTGATCTTATACAAAGCAATCTATAGCTCAGAAAAACTCAGGCTTAATAATTTTGTCATGACTGTAGCTTTTTTCCTAAGTATTTTTGTAAGGCATTTACAAGTTTATCTCATTTATCTGGGGGGAGAAATAAAGGGGTGCTTTTCTGTTTCTGTTTGCTCACTTCTATACCCTGTTCTAAATCTCTGAAGACCAGTTCTATGGAGGTTCCACGTACTACGAGGAAAGATGACTTTCCTCCGGCTGAGCTTAACTGAAGCCCACTTCTGAGAGATGGCAGGTTGCTTCATAGCAAACACCGCCATTATTGTAATTACTGCTGTCTTGCTCACCAACCTAGAACTGACGGAGCATAACTGTACTAGGAGGAGAAGGGCACCCTGTAAACAGTGCACCCCTCTCCCAGCCTTCCAAATCCCCTGCCCTGCAGAAAGCCAGACAGAGTGCCTTCACGGCAACCTGGCCCATTTAGAATTCAAGGTCAAATCCAAGACTGGCATACAGCTGACAAGAGGGAATGAGCTTGAGCAGGAAGGGATTTCAAGAAGAAAAAATATAGAGGAAAAGAAAAAATATGTTATCAAGGATCAAATTGCCAGAAGACTGTGCTACCATTATCTGTATTCAAAATTGGTCCTCCGGTCTGCATTAAAACAGAACCTCTCACCAGGGTCATGCTGGCCTTTGGATGGAAAGCCTTGCTTTGTGGAACCCTCTAGGAGAAGATGAAACACTTTCAGATAAGCCTTATAATGCAATGTGTATAAGAAAGGAAGTGGTTGTTTTTAGAGGACACTTTGTCCATCCATGTTCCTTGGGACCTCAGTACTTTGAATCAGTGTCTGTCTATGGGAAGACACCTCACATTCATTCTTTCATGGTTTATTTGACTGAGAACTCTGTTAGGCTGAGGAGAATGGAGTGGGCAGCAGGCTATCTTTTGCCAAGGTCTCATTTCAGAGTGAGGTTGGCTTCATGGTTGTGCCCTGTGCAGAGGAGCCCTGAGCTTCGTTTCATATTCTGCTGTCATTGTCTTGCAACTGTTAAGACATTTTTCAATAGTGTGCTTATCTTTTCATTTTTGCACTGGGCCCCACAAATTCTGTAGTCAATTCTATCCACAAGAGTATTGCTCTTAGTACACTCACAGTACAAATCAGAAATGAAAATTTTTGAGATATGGTTACATGTTGTACATGCCATATGATCTTGTTATTATTACCTATTCTTTAAGACTTTAAAAATGTTGAATGAGACTAGGAATGACTATTTTGAGATCCATGAAAATAGAGCTGAAGCGATACTGGATATTCTAATTCACCTCCCCAGAACTCTTTTGATCACATCATTCTTTTAACTGAAAGTGTAATACAGTTTTGGGAAGGACCTCTATGATGCCTGCTTCAGTTGGAGTTGAGAGGGACAGCCCTTCTCCATCCACCTGGTTGTCTAGAACTCCCTGGTAAGAGACTCCTGTGACTGACAATGGAGACACCTCCATTCAAGTCCAGGTAGATGCACCTTCCTGTGAGACCTGACACTCAGCCAGAAGGGCACTGCAGAAAGGGACTCTGGTGTCACCAGCCGTTAACAATCGTCTGCCTCATCTGTCCCAGCTGAGGCTGCAGCTGCTGCAGGGAGTCCCAGCACGGTGCCCCCATGATCATGCCTCCTCCATTATGTACGATTATCCTCCATGACTTTTAAAATGATGGCAGAGAGCAGTGGCTTGAATCCAGATTTACTGATGCAATTTATTATGAACTTCTGAAGTGGTAAACAGAGGATTGTCTACGAGCTGGCTGAAATCACCAGATTGAGTTTGTCCATCCTCTTTTTTTTGTTGTTGTTACATTTAAATGGCAGAGGCATGAGTAATATCTCAGGGCCTATGACTAAGGAGGTAAAATATAAAACCACAGTGTTTTCAGGTAGGCCACATGATGCTTTGTTTATATAGCACACATTTTTGGTTGTTTGATTTCAGCATTGTGTCTGGAAAACATACTGTACACATTTATTTTCACAGATAGGGGTCTATTTGTAGAACAGGTGCTCAACTCCTATTAGCATAAATGGAAGTTACGTGAATTCAGTGGAAGACAGAGAAGACCCTTTTTATTATTTGGCTATAATTTTTATTCTATTCATGTATCTTAAAAGTGACTTAAATACACAGTGGTTGCATGCACCATTTAAATTTTCTGAGATCTAAATTTTAAAATGAGCCTAGCTCTTGAATAAGTTTTGAGGATTGTGCTCCCCAAACTGTGAGATGTAGTCTATTTGTTTTGGAGCTGTATGGTCCCATTCAATTAATTGAAAGATGGGTAAGATAACAAGTCATAAATTAACTACAAATACAACCTGAAAATGTTGGGTGCGTTCTTCTTCAGAATACACTCATAGAGACCTGTTAATCATTGTTGGATTTTTTTAAAATGATGTGTGAACACACATATTAAGAAGTAAAAATAAAAATTACTCACTGCCGTGGCTCCTTTACCGAATAGCAAGCTTTTCTATATATACACATATATATGGAACTATTGTAACAGCACATGGGCCAATGAATATAGAATTATACATGTGTCCTAATGATTGACAGTCAGCCTATCTACCTGTCTTTCTTGCAGATGTGTTTTAGAGAAAGCCCGTTGTCATTGTCTCTGCTTCAGTGCTGTCAAACAGATGCAGCTGTCATAAATATCCCCTAACAACTATGTTTGCTGCTTATCTGAATTAGTTAGAATGCTGTTTGCAGCTCCAGTTTTGAAAGAAGCAGTTTATCTTCCACCTCCTATTCATTCCTTTTCTCCATTAACCTCTTCAAGGGAAGATTTTGTTTTCAGTTATGATAAATACACATAAGTTTCAAATCCCTGGTTTTATTTCTACAGTAGTCAAATGATAAAATTCCAAAATCGTTTTCAGCTTAAAGTAGAATTTGAAAAATAGAATGGCAACTTAAAACTGTAATGTGGGAGATGACTAAATCTTCCTGTGCTAGCTTTGTTTGGTATCCCATTCACTAATCACCCAAGGAAATGTGCATTAATCTTTAAATTTTAACCCTGAACTTTGGCAGCATTTCATGTAGCTTGTTTGATGTGACTGGGGCCAAAAGAATGACAGTCATTTTATTATAGATTTCAGTAAATATAATAAATTGGACATTTGTCAATGTTAAAATGGCCTTGAAAAACTCGGAAAAGAAAAAAATGCAGAATATGAGAGATCAAATGCAACTGCTAACGCCATAAAGCATGATTTTAAATGTTCACTTGAACATATTTTAAAGCTGAAATTGAAAATTAGAATGAAAAGTTTATTTGGAGTCTCAACAGGAAAAATGACCCATGATGTATTTTAGAGTGATGGTCAAGGTGCAGTGTACAAAGACTATTAACAAGTGCCTCAAACCGTTCTCCTAGCCAGCTAGAACAAGAATAAGAGGAGATTTGATGAGCCATTTTTCTTGTACTTTAAATAGCAGTTCAATATAGGAGCATCTGATAAACTTAGAAGTATTGGCAGTTAGAGTGGGTTTGAGTGACACAGAATAAATACCATTTATGGTTTTTAAGTGGATTACACTTAGGCAGTAACCGTTTGCTTTGTGGAACTACTTCATGTTTTCCAGTAGGACAGTGCCTGCATCCACTTTCCACAGGAATTTGTGCCCTGAATATAAATAATTACCCTCCATGGGGTGGGGGTGCAAGACACAAAGTAGGAAGTTAAACTGAAATTTGGGGGTTAATTCAAATAAGAGTTCCTTAATAAAAAAGAACCGCACTTGAAATCAGTCGATTTAATTCTTGTGCTTTATGAAGGCCATTATCCCCAGCTGAGGACGAGCCTGACAGCCTCCAGAAGAGGAGGGCAGAGCTAGGCTCAGCTTCCCCTAGTCCAGGTATAATCACCCGAAAGTCTTGTGTTTCTCATTAAGTGAGTGTGGCCATAAGTTGCCAGACTTTTGAAGGTCTTTGCAAGTACTGGCTGCTTCTTCAGTGGATAAACAATATGTTTTCATTAGCTGATGCTAAACACGTCTTTTGACTTTTCCCTCCATGGAAAAGCCAAGACTTTGGCATAAAGGATTCTGTGATGACAAACATTCAGATAAAAACTGAAAATCCAACTTAGTTCTACCAGTAATATCTAGATATTTGATGATATAGAAACAAAACATCAGGACTTTCCAGTTTTTAACCTGGACTTTTATTATCATAGCCACAAACTCGTGCCGTTAGCTCAAAAAGCACAAAGGCATATTTGTGTGGGCAGATCTGGAGTGCTAATATAATTATATAAAATAAGCTACTTTCAAGTAATATATTAATTCATTTCCTTGTCATAATAGATTATATATATTTGAAATAAAGTAATCTGGTTTAAATGTATGATTATAACTTTAGCACTAACTTGATTTCTTCTAGGAAAAGTGTTTAAAAAGAAAAAAGTGCTATTCCAATTAATGTTATAATTATTCATCTTATAGTGAATGCAAGAGCAGTGGCTTTTATTTTGATAGTTACATATGTAAAAGGCCATGATTAAACTAGTTATTATATAGTGTGCTTATTCAGGTAGCAACAGTTCATAAAAATGGATTTAATATTTTCAAGCCACTTTTTTTTTCTGAATTGATAAGAAAATACTTATGACTTTTATGTATTATGGAGTAGTTGATTAAGTGAAAAGAAAACTCTCATATCTAATTTTATAAAAGCCAAATTAATGTGTACATGGTAATTTGCAATATTCAATGAAATTAATATATTCCCATTTTGGTGATAAATGGTCTGTGAATATAAACCTTCTGAAACAAGTATCGGTTTGTGTAATTAATCATCTTTATGATTCTTCTATGGTTTCAAACTGTCATCTTCAATAGCGGTTTGGATTTTCAAGCAGTTGTTAATTATAGTGTTAATTTTTTTTCTGTCTGACAAAATTGTGTTTAGTTTTAGAATTTCAAAACTGCTAAATTTTATCTTGAAAAATTACTGCTTAGAACAGTAGCCTCAAATCACAGCTTAGACCAGCCAAGCATGAAGCTGCTTCAGTCATATGTGAGTCTCGATGAACATGGGCCTGTATTGAAATGAAGTTATTTGTTTCTTCTCTGTGTGTATTACTCTCGGTATATCTAAAACATAACATGAAATCAAATAGCTGCCTATAAATGTTTATGTGTAAATATTTATATGCCATCTAGGTTGGAGTTACAAAGTGAGGAAGTAAATGAATCATTATATTCTACTTTCAAGGGAAGTTTTCATGAATTTTTGAGAATGTCAGCTATCAGAACATTTTATTTTAATATTTTTATTGAAGTATAGTCAGTTTACAGTATCGTGTCAATTTCTGGTGTACAGCACAATGCTTCAGTCATACGTGAACATATACATATATTCGTTTTTATATTCTTTTTCACCATAAGTTACAGGTATTGAACATAGTTCCCTGTGCTATCAGTATGAATTTGTTGTTTAATATCTGCAATCTCGAACTTCCAGTTTATCCCTTTCCACCCCCTTCCCCCACTGGTAACCATAAGTGTGTTTTCTATGTCTGTGAGTCTGTTTACGGTTTTGTAAATAAGTTCATCTTTTTTTAGATTCCACATATAAGTGATATCATACAGTATTTTTCTTTTTCTGGTTTCACTTAAAATGACATTCTCCAGGTCCATCGATGTTGCTGCAAATGGCATTATTTTATTCATTTTTATGGCTGAGTGGTATTCCATTGTGTATAAATATACCACAACTTCTTTATCCAGTTATCTGTTGATGGATGTTTAGGTTGCTTCCACGTCTTGACTATTGTAAATAGTGCTATGAACATTGGGGTGCATGTGTCTTTTTGAATTAAGGTTCCCTCTGGATATATGCCCAGGAGTGGGATTGCTGGATCATATGGTAAGTCTGTTTTTAGTCTTCTGAGGAGTCTCCATACTGTTTTCCATAATGGCTGCACCAAACTACATTCCCACCAAGAGTGCAGGGGGGTTTCCTTTTGTCCATACCTTCTCCAGCATTTATGGTTTGTGGACTTCCGAATGATGGCCATTCTGACTGGTGTGAGGTTGTAGTTTTGACTTGCATTTCTCTGATAATTAGCGATATTGAGCATTGTTTCCTGTGCCTATTGATCAATGGTAAGTCTTCATTGGAGAATTGCTTGTTTAGGTCCTTTGCCCATCTTTGGATTGGGTTTTTAAAGTTGTATGAGCTGTTTGTATATTCTGGAAATTAAGCCCCTGTCAGTCTCATCTTTTGCAAATATTTTCTCCCAATCTGTAGGTTGTCTTTTTGTTTTGCTTATGGTTTCCTTTGCAAAAGCTTATAGGTTAAATTAGGTCCCATCTGTATATTTTTGCTTCATCTCTCCCATTTTAAAACAAGAATTATTTATCATTTAGAGACTTATCATCAAGGCTTAACATTGTAGAAGAAATTCTGTGCTCTTTTTAGGCTGGCAGGTAAAACCGATTAGTGGTCCATTCCTTAAGATCTTTATCCTTATGGCCAGCCAATACTTTCCAACATTTAGATAAAATCTTTTGTCTTAGCATTAGGGATCCTTGGGTAAAAAGTGAACATCTTCTAGTACCCTAAAAACTAGTCATGCCTTTGATTTAGGGGGAAAAAGCAGTTTGGCAGCCCTTGTTTGGTTAATCACATTCCTCAGTAGTTTTTTGATCTCGAGTGCCACGTCCACAGAAACACACAGAGTAGCTGCTTGCCAGTTGTATGTTTGGACCGGATAACCTGGCCGAGCACAGTGCCTGGCACATTCCAGGCACTCAGTGCACACTTTGGTGAACGGATGTTTCACATGTGAAAGAAAAGCTTTACTGTGTGAATTGTTCAGAGAGCAGCCTCCAAGTTGGCTGCAGATTGATGGACAGGAAGACATAATCCATGTACCTTTATTTGCACGGAAACAGATATGTGGAAAATATATTTAGAAAAGAGCCTGTCCTTCCTCCCCAATCTCTATCCCAGTCGCTCTCCCCTCCTGTGCTTTTAAAAGTGAGCAATTGGCCACTAGTGTCATGAAAGCCTAACAGTTGACTCAAATAGTTGTCAAACCACTGGAAAAATGCTTCCTTCCCATTGTGCTTTTTTTGGACACTATAGATATGGTAAATCATGAACATTTCTTTTATTACCTTGGTAAATGTTTTTAAGGTGTTTAGCAATAAGCCGCCTTTTTGTCAATACTGCTAAGATGTGGTGCTTGATAGGAATTTACTAGAAAATCTATAGTTAAAAATACCAGAAAGAGAAGGGCTATATGTTTAGTCAGCTAACATGACAGATCAGTTTGAGTAGCACACGCTTTTTCGTTTCCCTGTGATTTTCTTGATCTTTTGTGTTACGGAAAAAGAGTGGTAATGACGTTTGAAAAGTTTATTTTCCGTTATTGCCCATCAGCAAATGTTTGTAGCATTTTTTCCCATCTTTTGAATAGAGAAATAAATTGTTTCAAATAATAGAAAAAATAATGCTTAAAACATTTCTGAAGAAAGGAGGGTAAGATTTTAATACAAATGTGAACATGAACAAGGTCATTGTTAGGCCTTAGAATTAACTTTCTTTTCAGCTGTGGGATATTTTTTCCTCCTCCACAGGTAAAAACTTCAGAATTCTGTCATGTGTCCTTTAACATGAAGACTAGTTTTAAAAGTTCATTTTTTAAAGAATAGTGTTTAGAATTATTTCCTTCTGCGTTTGCTGGCTTACTGATACAGACCCATATTTGTTACTGTTTACTTTTATGTCCTACCTTTCTTTCCTTAATTGAGTGATAATGGATTTTTTAAAAGTATTGTTCTAACAGACATGCTATAAAAGTCAGCCACTCATTTAAAGATACTAGGAAGAGAACTTTACCAGAGAGATCACAAGCTTCATGAGTGGATGAGGGTTCCCTTAGATGGCATTTTCAGATAAAAGAAACTCTTTCTTTCTTAACCAAAAAATAGATATCATCAGACTAGTATGGTTTAGCACGCTACTAAATTTCACGGAAATTGTAACCTAGAGTGGTAATAGCAGATGCTACAGGAGGAAACTAATGTAACTTCTCCTTTCTGGACTTGTGGAAAAACTGCTGCAAATACTAAGTTACCACACAGTGTATCTTTTTGTGGTGGAGCACTGTAGTATATTTATGCCCTCTGCATACTGCATTCTGGCTTGGAATTTTGGTTCGTGGTTTCATCCATTGTTACCAGTGATGCTAGACTCTACCGAGAGTTAAATACAGTGGAGCTGTATTTATGTAAAGCGAGTGTGCTTGGTTGTTCCAGCGGCTGTTTCCTTGCTGCTTACCTCCCACTTTGCTTCCATCTGTGTGTGTGGCAAAGGGATTGTCCTAAAAAATACAGGCTTCCTCTGAACACAGATGTGTATTTGTACACCACTAAGTCTGCAATCTCCTGAACTGGGGTGCCGTTAATAATTGTACTTTTAAAAAAGCTTTTAGAGCTTAGACGGGCTTAGCAGTTGTTCTGGGGAAACCCACTTTTGCGTTCCCGATTTCTGTAAAGGCAGTAACAATCACAAAAAAAAAAAAAAAGAAAATTAACACGTATTAAAGTGGAAAGGTAAAAATCTGTAAGGTATCTATTTAGAGAAGACTTTCATTTTTAGGTCAAGACGGGAGATGAATTGTCGTGTATCTGTTTGGAATCTATGGTTAACATAATCGTCCCAGCCTTTTCTTTTTTTTTAATGACTCCACTTAATTGAAAGATTACAAAGATGGTGATGCACCACACATCCATGGAATATTCATCCTGAAACCTGGAGTCCTGCTCATTTTAATTTGTTTGCCATGCTTAATGTATCTGAGAAGCCAAAGTGAAATTACAGAATACTTTTCTGTCTTAATTATCCAGGATTTTTTTTTAAAGTAACCTACTTTTATACTAAGCAGTGCCTGAGACAGATATTTTTACCATAAAAAATAAATAACAGCACTGGGCTGGTAGTTCCTGCAGATGATGCGGCTATTTAAAATCAGCCGCTAGGTACTCTTAACCCTTTAAAATTACTAACAAATGAAGGAGGCTTGACGGAAGACTATTCAAAATGTTTAGCCATGTGCTTATAAAAAGGGACACATGAATGATATTTGTGTGTTTAACTCTGGTTATAAAAAGTCATTTGATTTTTCTAACACCATATTCAGTGGTTACCAGGCCTTACATCTTGACCTAAAAATGTAGAATGCCACTATAGAAAGTGCCACAAAGAGGAAATAGCTAGATAAAGCTGTATTGGTCATATTTGAAAACTGAAAAAGATACATTTGTATGTGTATATTTACAAGAAATAATTAGACTTTAAATTTGATTTTTTTAAATTAGCAGTAAAAAGTACTGACAGGAGAACTGTGATCTGAAAGAATTCTTTCCCCACACCTTGCTCATGAAACATAGCTATTAAAAGTATGACTTTCTAGGAAATGATTGGTGTGGGTTTTTAAGAAAGCAAATGTGATAAAATATATGCAGCTTCCTATAGGCGAAAAGAAGAAAATGGAAGAAAGAAAAGAGAGAAGGGAACCAAAAAAAAAAAATTTAGAGGCAAGGGAATTAATAAGAAGAAGGAAATATACAGGAAAAAACATTATAATGTGCCAAGCTCTTTATATATGAGGAGAGGTCTGTCTTAATATTTGCAGCAATCCTAGGAGATAATCACAAAATTCCTTTCTCACAAAGCAGGAAGTAAAGATCTGAAATGTTTAAACAAATTTCGTAAAGACGCATAGCAAATTAGTTTTCAGAGCTGTGAAAGAAACTATGGCTGATGTCTGAGGTGGAAAAAAGGTCAACCCTGGCTCCATTCTCTAAAGCTAGTTACTGTGCACGAGAAGCCTAATGCGTCTTCTGGGCTGTGGAAGGGCAGGGTGCAGGCGCCCTCCACTCCATGCAGATGGGAGGGGGGCAGAGTCATGGCCCAGCCTCAGAGAACGGGGGGGAGGATGAAAATGATTACTTTTCATGAATTTTTCCACAACTTATTTCTGACCTTTCATCTTCCAAGAATCTTAGAAGATTGAAAACAATCTTTAGAATCTTCTAGCAGGTGTTTCCAAACACATGTCCTTCTGCCAAGGTATGCTGGCATTGCCTAAAGGGGTAAGGCTCCCAACGGCGCCATCCTACCGTGTGGTAAGTTGTGTGGTCTTGTGCAAATCATTTAGCTCCCTGTCCGTCTGTGTGCTACCTGTTAAAAGAGAGCAGGCCTTAAGTCTCCTGTTTGAATCTGAGGTTCATTTTATCTCCTCCTTATGGCCAAGTTGCTACCTTAGAAACTGCCTTTAACCTTAATTCCTTTAGCTGTAAAAAACAGTCATATCATTTCTATAAAAGGCAGTTATTCTTAGGGCTAAGATTTTGTTCTCTCTGGAGTTGGAGCCGTGAGTGCTATTGGCATATAAAAATGCTTTATACATTTAGCAAAAAAGTTATAAAAGTCATCCAACTATAGAGATGGTGGTGGTGAACTGGCTATTGTTGAACCCTGTATATGAAGCAGTAGGAAACTCGGAGTCATCCCTGACCCAGGAAGTGGACTTTGGCAGATGACTCTGAAGGCAGAAAATGTTTCCAGATCCACTTTGATTCAGTACAATACTGGCCAATGTTTACAAGTCCTTCCTTATGGCATTTCCTTGAGGTAATTATGAGCTATTTCCTTCAAAGTATTTCTCATATTTTTTTTTAAATTAATTGACATCATCACCATTAGAAACTTCTGAATATTTTTCCTACCAGAAATGTAAATTGTTTGACAATTATTCTGAACTATTTTCAGGAGGAAAAAGAATCTGTAGTGATGCTCTAGATTTAGCCTTTAATGCCTTGATAGAAACTTGAAGAGATGCTGAAGCTGTGTCATTAACATGCCAATTACTTACCTGGTCCTGGCTTGACACACAGCAGCATACCAGGAAATGTTGCAGTTGTCACTGTAAGAAGGTAAATTTTAGGCCGTTAGCTTTCTGAATGTCAGTAATGTTTAAAAAAAAAAAAAGATGCCAGTATTCATACATTTTTACCTAAGAAAACAGGATAATTTTCATCTGTATTTCATAGTCATCATATGCCAAAATAATTCACCACTGTGTCTTTAATCTCTACCGTAGTGCCTGGCACAGAGTTGGTACTCAGTCCATGCTGACTGAATCAGCACTGAACAAAACAGATGCTACTTAGTCAAAGAAAAAAACTGCTGTCATGCCCTTCTAAGAAACATGAGCAAAGATGTTTTTTCTACTTAATGACTAAGGTACTATTGGATTAAGTTTCAGATGCATTTATGCTCGAGCTTCCTTTCTAGCCATTTCTAATCAGAGAGAACCAGGTAAGAAGAGTCGGGACCAGAAGCGGGTAAGGAGGACAGTTCTGTCCAAACACATGCCGTTTGCAGCTGAAGCTGTAAAATGAAAAGAGTGGTCTTCTTGTTTGTTAGGACACCTGTTTGGTCTTACCTGCAAGTAATTCAAGTGCCAAAAATTATTACTTTAGGTGTGGAAACAGTTTGTGAATATATATTCACACATTCAAGCTAAGATTATACTTAAAGTGCTTCCTGATGGTGAGTGACATTTAATTCTAAAAAAGGGGCAGTGCGCAGCTCACATTCTAAATCTTAACATTACGATCACTTCGGGTTTTTTTTTTTAATAGTCAACTTAGATGAAAAAAGTGTAATAGGATGAAGCAGATACATTTAAATTTCTAGAAGCAGTTGTGTTTTCATGCTGTTCTAATCAAGAATTTGTTGTGTGTGTGCAGTAAAGTGATCTAACGTTTCTATGAAGATTATGGTATTCTAGAGAGGAAAATACTTGGCAGAACAATTTTTTTTAATGAAATTTTCACAGATCAAAAAAGCACCAAGCTATATTAGAATACTGTGAAACCTTCTGTGAGGGGGATTCTGTATTTTAAGGACAAATATAGCACTGTTATTCCCATCTCCATAGAAAGGGGCGTGTGTGCTGACACCTAGAGGGCGCCCCATCTGAAAGCAGCAGAACACACACTCAAGTGTGCGTGGAACATTCTCTAGAGCTGACCACATGCTGGCCCACAAAGCTAGCCTCAGTGAAGTTAAGAAAATTGAAATTGTACCAAGCATCTTCTCTAACCAGAATGCTCTAAAGGTAGAAATCAAGTATAAGAAAAAAATTGCAAACAGGTGGAGGCTAAACTATATCCTACTAAGTAACCAATAGATCACTGCAGAAATCCAAACATACTTTCACACAAATGAAAACACAACAATTCAAAACCTCTGGGACACAGCAAAAGCAGTTCTAAGATGGAATTTTATAGTAATACAAGCCTACCTCAGGAAACCAAAAAAAAAACCTCAACCTAACTTTACACCTAAAGCAGCTAGAGAAAGAAACAAAATCCAAAGTTAGTAGAAGAAAAGAAATCCTAAAGATTACAACAGAAATGACTGAAAAGATAACATTCATAAACCTTTAGTCAGACTCATCTAGAAAAAAAGTGAGGGCACAAACTAACAAAATCAGCAGTGAAAAAGGAGAACTCATCAATGAATTCGGTAATGTTGCAGGATACAAAATATACAGAAATCAGTTGCATTTCTATACACTAACAACAAAATAGCAGAAAAAGAAATTAAGGAAACAATACCATTCACCGTCATACCAAAAAGAATAAAATATCTTGGAAATAAACTTACCCAAGGAAGCAAAAGACCTGTACTCTGAAAACTGTAAGACACTGATGAAAGAAATTGAAGATGACATAAACAAATGGAAAGATGTATCATGTTCTGGGATTGGAAGAATCAAAACTGGTAAAATGGCCATACTACCCAAGGCAGTCTATAGAGTCAGTGTAATCCCCATTAAATTATCAATGACATTTTTCACAGAGCTGAAACAAAAAATGTTAAAATTTGTATGGAGGGAAGCGTACATAGAATCTAAAGTGTGCCAGGTCCAAAGGCAGAGGCAGTGATTTCATAGGAACCGGGGCCAGGCCTGCCTGCTGGTTTTGGAGGCCCACCTGGGATGTAGGTGACAGTTGCAGCTCACCCAGAGGACATAAAAGCTGGTGGCAGACATTCTGGAAGTGTTAATCTACATGAGCTTGCCGGAGGCCAACATCTTGATTGGGTCATTAGCACCAAGACCCAGCCCTACCCAACAGCCTGCAGGGAAGCCTCAGGCCAAACAACATACAGGGTGGGAACACAGCCCCACCCATCAGCAGACTTCCAAAGCCACAAAGGCCTTTCGACAGGCCCTACCCACCAGGGGTCAGGACCAAGTTTCACCCAGCAGTGGGCAAGCACCAGCTCCTCCTGCCAGGAAACCTGCATAAGCCTCTAGTCCAGCCTCATCCACCAGGGGGTGGATACCAGAAATAAAAAAACAATAATCCCAGAGCCTGTGAAAAATCCTCAAATACAGGCCAGACTCTACATTAGGACATGCTGGACCCTAGCCCTTGGGTGACAAGAGAGTAGTGTACTGCTGAGATGCATGGGATGTCTCCCACAGAGAGCCTCCTTTCCAAGGTCAAGAAACCTAACTAAGCTACCTAAAAATACAAATAGAAAGATAAACAATATGAGCCAGCAGAGGAATATCTCCCAGGCCAAGGCACAAGATAAAATCCCAGAGGAAGAAATAAGTGATGAGGAGATAGGCAATTTATCTGAGAAAGAGTTTAAAGTAATGATGGCAAAGATGTTCAGAGAACTCAAGAGGAGTATAGATGCACAGAGCGAAGTTTTTAGCAAGAAGCTGGAAAATATAAATAATATCCAGAGTTAAAGAATAAAATCACTGAAATGAACAACACGAGCAAGAATAGACTAAATGAGACAGAAGAACGGATCACTGAGCTAGAAGACAGATTACTGGAAATCAGTACTTCAGAACAGAAAAAAGAATGGACAGAAATGAGGATAGTTTTAAGAGAACTCTAGGACAACATGAAGTGCACTAATATTCCCATTATAGGGGTCCCAGAAAGAGGAGAGAGAGAAAGGACCTGAGAAAATTTGGCGTGAGATAATAACTGGAAATGTACCCAACTTGGGAAAGGAAACAGTCACCCAAGTCCAGGAAGCACAGAGAGTTCCACACAGGATCAGCCCAAAGAGGAACACACCAAGGCACACAGTCGTCAAATTGACAAAAATTAAGGATAAGGAGAAAATGTTACAATTAGCAAGAGAAAAGCAACAAATAACATACAAGGGAACTCCCATAAGGTTATCAGCTGATTTTTCAGCAGAAACTCTACAGGCCAGAAGGGAGTGGCAAGATATATTTAAAGTGACGAAAGGGAAAATTCTACAACCAAGATTACTCTATCCAGCAAGGCTCTCATTCAGACTTGATGGAGAAATCAGAAGCTTCACAGATAAACAAAAGCTAAAAGAATTCCGCACCACCAAACCAGCTTTACAACAAATATTAAAGGAACTTCTCTAGTCATCAAACCATAAGAAAAGAGAACAAAAAGAAAAACGATTAAAAAAAGACCTACAAAAGATTGCTTTGGGAGTTCAGGGTCTTTTATGGTTCCATATAAATTCTGGAATTTCTGTGAAAAATATTATGAGTACTTTGGATGTGTAGCTTGCTTTGGGTAGCACAGCCATTTTGATAATGTTGATTCTTCCATTCCAAGAGCACAAGATATCTTTCCATTTCTTTGTATCATCTTCAATTTCCTTCATCAGTGTTTTACAGTTTTCAGAGTATAGGTAACCTCCTTGGTTAAGTTTATTTGTAGGTATTTTATTCTGTTGGATGCAATGGAAATGTTTATGCCAGTTATAAAATTCCAGTTTTTGAAGTGGAAAAAAAAAGTGAATAAAGGGCTGCAAATGGCAAAATATCCTTCTTATATATGCTACATCTTCTTTACCCATTCATCTACTGATGTGCACTTATGATGCTTCCATATCTTGGCAATTATAAATAATGTTGCTGTTAATGGCAGGGTGTATGTATCTTTTTGAATTCTTATTTTGTGGCTTGCCTTATTCCTTTAATAACTATGTAAGTTTAAAAAGCTAAAGCTCTAAACGTTCTTACAAACAATGAACAGTCTATATGTAAATTTTAAAATGTGGTACCTTGTGTATATGTATATATATATAATTATATAATGCAGTACATTATATATGTGCAAACAGTAACAATTTCACCTAATAAAAATGAAAACTGAAAACACACACACAAAAAAGAATCCAACTCTGCACAACAATGTGAACTTAGTACAGTTAAGATGGTAACTATTTTTCAGTGATGTGCAGCTGATTTACAGTGTTAGTTTCAGTTGTAAAGTAATTCAGTCATACATACATACACACACATTTTCAGATTATTTTCCATTATAGCTTGCTTAAAGAAATTGAATATAGTTTCCTGTGCTATACAGTAGGTCCTTGTTGTTTATTATTTTATGTATAGTAGTGTGTATCTGTTAATCCCTAACTCCTAATGTATCTCTACCCCTCTTTCCCCTTAGGTAACCATAGTTTGTTTTCTATGTCTGTGAGTCTATTTCTGGTTAGTATCTTTTTAAAATATGTATCTGTGTTTTTTAGATCCACTATAAGTATATCATATGGTATTTGTCTTTCTCTGTCTGACTTATTTAACTTAATATGATAGTATCTAGGTCTAAGATGGTAAATTTTATGCTATGTATTTCTTTTACCACAATTACATTTTTTAATTTTAAGAAAAGAATCTATCTCTTTTTCATTAAGCCAAACATTAAAAACATTTACAGAAAATACAGAACAATGCCACTCTTCTCCCTGATCTTTTGTTTTGGGAAATATAGCTATTTTTGTTAAAATGTTTTGTATATATAAATGTGAGTTATTACTATTAATTTTAAAATAATAGTTTAAAAAAGTAATATATATTTTTAAATTTGTTTAAAAAAACTTTGTATGGAAACACAAAAGACCCTGAATAGCCAAAACAATTTTGAAAAAGAAGAACAGAGCTGGGAGAATTATGCTTCATACTACCCTACAAAGCTACAGTAGTTAACACAGTGTGGTACTAGCACAAAAACAGACAGATCAATGGAAAAGGATAGAAGTCCAGAAATAAACCCACACACTTACAGTCAGTCTACCACAAAGGAGGCAAGAATATACAATGGAGAAAAGACTATCTCTTCAATAAGTAGTGCTAGGGAAACTAGACAGCTACCTGTGTAAGACTGAAATTAGAACATTCTTTAACACCATATACAAAAATAAACTAAAAATGGATTAAAGACTTAAATATAAGACTGAATACTCAAACTCCAAAAGGAAAAGATATGCAGAACATGCTTGGACATAAATCATAGCAATAGATTATCTGAACCAGCTCCTGGAGTAATGGAAATAAAAGCAAAAATAAATGAGATCTAATTAAACTTAAAAGGTTTTGCACAGCTAAGAATACCATCAACAAAATGAAAAGACAGCCTGCAGACTGGGAGAAAATATTTGCAAATGATGCAACCAACAAGGGAATAATTTCCAAAATACACAAATAGCTCATACACCTTAATATTAAAAAAAAACAAGCAACCAAATCCAAAAATGGGCAGAAGACCTAAATACACATCTCTCCACAGAAGACAGACAGGTGGCCAACAAGCACATGAAAAGATGCTCAACATCATTAAGTGTTAGAGAAATGCAAATCAGAACTACAATGAGATACTACCTCACGTCAGCCAGAATAGCCATCATTAAAAAGTCTACAAACAATAAATGCTGGAGAGGGTGTGTATAAAAGGGAGCCCTCCTACACTGCTGGTGGGAATGTAGTTTGGTGCAGCCATTATGGAAAACAGTATGGAGATTCCTCAAAAGACTAAAAATAGACTCACCATATGCTCTAGCAGTTCTACTCCTGGGCATAGATCAAGAGGAAAAAATAATTCAAAAAGACACATGCACCCCAGTGTTCACAGCAGCACTGTTTACAGTAGCCAAGACATGGAAACAATTTAAATGTGCATCAACAGATGACTGGATGAAGAAGATGTGTGTGTGTGTGTATTTACATGCAATACATTATACACACACACACACACACACACACACACACACACACACACACACACAGTGGAGTACTACTCAGCCATAAAAATCAAATAATGCCATTTGCAGCAACATGTATGGACCTGGAGATCATGATTCTAAGTGAAAGAAGCTAGAAGGAGAAAGAAAAATGCCATATGATATTGCTTATATGTGGAATCTTAAAAAAGATAAAAATGAACTATTATTTATAACTTAGATTTTCAATTTCTTGAATATGTATAAGCATATTTGACTGTCCTTTATGACTGGATTACTGCATTCTGTTGATTCTTATTTTGCAATTGGCTTTATTCCTTTGATAACTATGTGAGTTTAAAAAGCTAAAGTTCTAAACTTTTTTTAGAAACAATGAATATTACATATGTGTATATTTTAAAATGCTTTTATCTCTCAATAAGTTGCACTACCTAGAGTAAACTTTGTTTACACCCCCCCAAAAAAGAAAGAAAGAAAAGGTCATATGTTGCTCTTTAGGGTGTTTTTATCACAAACATTTAAATTTGATAAAATTTATTTTAGATTACTATACATAAATCTGTTGAATTTCTTTACACTAACAATGAAATACCAGGTCAAGAAAGTAAAAAATCAATCCCACTTAAAATCATGTCAAAAAAAAGAGAATACCAGGAATAAACTTACCCAAGGTAAAAGACCTTTATGCTGAAAACTATAAAATATTGATAAAGGAAATTAAAGATGATTCAAAGAAATGGAAAGATATTCCATGCTCTTGGATTGTAAGAATTAATATTGTTAAAATGGGCAAGCCACCCAAAGCAATCTACAGCTTTAATGCAATTCCTATCAAGATACCCATGACATTTTTCACAGAACTAGAATAATCCTAAAATCATATAGAACCACCAAAGACTCAGAATTGCCAAAGCAATCTTGGAGAAAAAGAACAAAGCTAGAGGCATAACTCTTCCAGACTACACTATAAAGCTACAGTGATCAGAAACAGCATGGTTTTGGCACCAAAACAGACATTATAGATCAACAGAACAGAATAGAAGGCCCAGAAATTAACTGATGCACCTATGGTCAATTAAATTAATCTACAACAACAGAGGCAAGAATACACAACATAGAAGAGAAAAATCTCTTCAAAAAATGGTGTTGGGAAAGCTGGACAACTGCATGTAAATCAATGAAGCTAGAACACTCCCTCACATCATACACAAAAATAAACTCAAAATGGCTTACAGACTTAATAAGACATGACATCATTACACTCCTATAAGAGAACATAGGCAAAACATTCTCTGACATAAGTCATAGCATTATTTTCTTAGGTGAGTCTCCCAAGGCAAAAGAAATTAAGGAAAACAAATGGGACCTAATCACACTTAAAAACTTTTGCACAGCAAAGGAAACCATCAACAAAATGAAAGACAATCTATGGAATGGCAGAAAATATTTGCAAACAATGTGAATGACAAGGGGTTAATATCCAAATTATATGAACAGATCATACAACTCAATCAAAAAAATAACCCAGTCAAAAAATGGGCAGAACCGTCAACAGACATTTCTCCAAAGACACAGATGGCCAACAGGCACATGAAAAGATGTTCAGCATAGCTAATCATTACAGAAATGCAAATCAAAACCACAATGAGCTCCACCTCACACTGGTCAAAATGGCTGTCATTAAAAAGCCTACAAATAAATGCTGGAGAGGGGTAAGGAGAAAAAGAAACCCTCCTAAACTGTTGGTGGGAATGTAATTTGTTGGAAAACAGTATGGAGGTTCCTTAAAAAACTAAAAATAGAGGAACCACAGGATCTAGCAGTCCTACTCCTGGGTGTTTATCCAGAAAAGACAAAAATTCTCATTCCAAAAGATACATGCACTCCATATTCATAACAGCACTATTTACAATAACCAAGACAGGGAAGCAACCCAGATCCCCATAAACAGACGACTAGATTAAGATGAGGGGCATATAGCCATTATGGAAGACAGTATGGGGATTTGTTTAAAAACTAAAAATAGACTTACCTTATGATCCAGCAATCCCACGTCTGGGTATATATCCAGTGGGAACTCTAATTCAAACAGATACATGCACCTCAATGTTCACAGAAGCACTATTTACAATAGCCAAAACAGGGAAGCAACCCAAATCCCCATAAATAGATGACTGGATTAAGATATGGTGCATATAGCCATCATGAAAGACAGTATGGAGATTCCTTAAAAAACTAAAAACAGACTTACCATATGTTCCAGCAATCCTACTCCTGGGCATATATATCCAGACGGAACTCTACTTTGAAAAGATACATGCACCCCAACGTTAACAGCAGCACTATATACAATCGCCTAGACATGGAAGCAACCTAAATGTCCATCAATAGATGACTGGATAAAGCAGCTGTGGTATATTTATACAATGGAATGCTACTCAGCCATAAGAAAGAATAAAACAATGCCATTGCAGCAACATGGATGGACCTGGAGATCATTATGCTAAGTGAAGTAAGCCAGAAAGAGAAAGAAAAATGCCATATGATATCACTTATGTGTGGAATCTTAAAAAAAAAAAAAAGGACACTATGAACTCATCTACAAAACAGAAACACTCCCAGACATAGTAAACAATCGTATGGTTACTAGAGAAAGAGGTGGGAAGGGATAAATTTGGGTGTTTGAGATTTAAAATTGTTAGCCATTATATATAAAAATAGATTTTTAAAGTTTCTTCTGTATAGCACAGGGAACTACATTCAATATCTTGTAATAACCTTTAATGAAAAAGAATATGAAAACAAATGTATGTATGTATAAGCATGACTGGGGCATTGTCCTATACATCAGAAATTGACACATTGTAACTGACTGTACTTCAATTAAAAAAAAAATATGGGCAGAAGACCTAAACAGCAATTCTCCAGTGAAGACATACAAATGACCAATAGGCACATGAAAAAATGCTCAATATCACTAATTATCAGAGAAATGCAAATCAAAACTACAATGAGGTATCATCTGACACCAGCCAGAATAGACATCATTCAAAAGTCCATGAACTAAAAATGCTGGAGAGGGTGTGGAGAAAAGGGAACTCTCCTACACTGCTGGTGGGAATGCAGTTTGGTGCAGCTGTTATGGAAAACAGTATGGAGACTCCTCAAAAGACTGAAAATAGACTTACCGTATGATCCAGCAATCCCACTCCTGGGCATACATATCCAGAGAGAACCTTAATTCAAAAAGATACATGCACCCCAACGTGCATAGCAGCACTATTTTCAATAGCCAAGACATGTAAGCAACCTAAATGTCCATTGACAGATGTCTGGATAAAGAAGTTGTGGTATATTTATACAATGGAATACTACCCAGCCATAAAAAGAGTATAATAATGCCATTTGCAGCAACATGGATGGACCTGGAGATTGTCATTCTAAGTAAAGTAAGCCAGAAAGAGAAGGAAAAATACCATATGATATCACTTATATGTGGAATCAAAAAAGAAAAAGACAAATACACTTATTTTCAAAGCAGAAACAGACTCACAGACGTAGTACACAATCATGGTTACCAGGGAAAGGGGGTGGGAAGGGATAAATTTGGGAGTTTGAGATTTGCAAATATTAGCCACATATATAAAAATAGATTTTAAAAAGTTTCAATAAGCATTAATGAAAAAGAATATGAAAGCAAATATATGTAGGTATATGCATAACTTGGACATTGTGCTGTACACCAGAAACTATACATTGTAACTGACTGTACTTCACCAACAACAAAAATTTTTTTAAATGTGGAATCAGAAAGGAGTGAAATTGATTTTGAAAAACAGCCATTTGATCTAAATGAGCAGGAATGCTTCACAGAGTGATACGTAATTGAACCTTCTACAACTGCATGTGTTATCTTCTTAAAATGACTACAAGCTTATAAAATAAATGGTGATGCTTTTTAGGGAAAAAAAAGATGTGGTGCATATATGCAATGGAATATTATTCAGCCATAAAAAAGAATAAAATACTGCTATTTTCAGCAAGATGGATGGACCTAGAGAATATTATGCTTAGGAATAAAATAGGTCAGACAGAGAAGGACAAATACTATATATCACTTATATGTGGAATCTAAAAAGTAATACAAATGACTGTATATACAAAACAGAAACAGGCTCACATATGGAGAAAACAAATGTATGGTTATCAAAGGGGAAAGGGGGGAGGGATAAATTAGGAGCATGGGATTAACAGATTCAAACTACTGTACATAAAAAAAGTAAGCAACAAAGGTTCACTGTAGAGCACAGGGAACTATTTTCAGTACCTTGTAATAACTTATAATGGAAAATAACCTGAAAAAATACATATAATCAAAACAGCATGGCATTGGTACAAAAACAAACATACGGATCAATGAAACAGAACAGAGAGACCAGAAATAAACCGACAAACTTTTGATCAATTAATCTTTGGCAAAGGAGGCAAGAATATACAATGGAGTAAAGACAGTCTCTTCAGCAAATGGTGTTGGGAAAACTGGACAGCTACATGTAATTCAATGAAATTAGAACACTCCCTCACACCATACACAGAAATAAACTCAAAATGGTTTAAAGACTTAAATATAAGACAAGACACTATAAACCTCTCAGAAGAAAACAAAGGCAAACGTTATCTGACATAAATCTTAGCAATGTACTTCTAGGGCAGTCTACCCAGGCAATAGAAATAAAAGCAGAAGTAAACAAATGGGACCTAATTAAACTTATATGCTTTTGCACAGCAAGGGAAACCATAAACAAAACAAAAAGACAACCTAGGAAATGGGAGAAAAAATTGGCAAAAGGTGAGACTGACAAGGGCTTAATCTCCAGAATATATAAACAGCTCATACAAATTAATAAGAAAAAAATAACACAATCCAAAAATGGACAGAAGACCTAAATAAGCAATTCTCCAATGAAGACAGATGACCAACAGGCACATGAAAAAATACTCAATATTGCTAATTATCAGAGAAATGCAAATCAAAACTACAATGAGGTATTACCTGACACCAGTCAGAATGGCCATCATTCAGAAGTCCACAAATGATAAATACTGGAGAGGCTGTGGAGAAAAGGGAACCCTCCTACACTGTTGGTAGGAATGTAGTTTGGTGCAGCCGTTATGGAAAACAGTATGGAGACTCCTCAAAAGACTGCAAATAGACTTACCATATGATCCATCAGTCCCACTTCTGGGTATATATGTGGAGGGAAATCTAATTTGAAAATATACATGAACCCCAATGTTCAAGCAACACTATTTACAATAATCAAGACAGGGAAGCAACCCAGATCCCAATAACAGATGATTGGATTAAGATGTAGTTCATATAGCCATCATGGAAGACAGTTTGGAGACTGATTAAAAAACTAAAAATAGACTTACGGTATGATCCAGCAATCCCACTCCTGGGCATACATATCCAGAGAGAACCTTAATTCAAAAAGATACATGCACCCCAACGTACACAGCAGCACTATTTTCAATAGCCAAGACATGGAAGCAACCTAAATGTCCACTGACAGATGTCTGGATAAAGAAGTTGTGGTATATTTATACAATGGAATACTACCCAGCCATAAAGAGTATAATAATGCCATTTGCAGCAACATGGATGGACCTGGAGATTGTCATGCTAAGTGAAGAAAGCCAGAAAGAGAGAGAAAAATACATATGATATCACTTATATGTGGAACCTAAAAAATATCTTGTAGTAACTAACAGTGAAAAAGAATATGAGAACAAATAAATGTATGTTCATATATGACTGAAGCATTGTGCTGTACACCAGAAATTGGCACAACATTGTAAACTGACTATACTTCAATAAAAATACATATTAAAAAAAGGGCTTAGTCTGCTGGACACCTGAAACCAACAAGTCTTATAAATCAACAACAGTTCACTTAAAAAAAACTCAGCTATTGCTGAAACCTACTTATAAAACCCTCTAAATTTAATGTTTTATAGGGAAAGTATTAAAATTACTACTTCCATTTCTTTAAGGATAATGAGACTTCAAAAATTCATTTTTGAAAATTAGATGTGCAGCTTTACATGTCATAAATGATACTCAGTTCTGTCCCCAGTTTTATCTGGACACATTCAAACCTTAATGCTTCATAATCTTTATTAGGGGATTTCTTAACAATCTTGCTATTGCCATTACCATTACGTGGAACTATGTAAATATATTGACCTGTTTTCTTGGTTTAATATATAATTTCCATACATTGCTTTTAGTAAAACATTACATATGGAATTATATAGTAACTTAAATTCATGCCATTTTAACCAATAATAGAGTGTTATGTTTAGGAGCCAAACCCCTAGAGTATACTGCTTTTATTAGTGAGACTTGCTTTTCCCCAATATTTAATATTATATGAAGTTACATGCTGTTTTAGCTTTAGCTTGATTCTCATCTTGTGTAAGAAAAAGTTACAAACATGTTATCATGATCAGCTTTTGTCTCTTCTTGAGATTTTATTTTGTGGTTCTTTTTGGGAGGACTTGGTCAGGAGTTGAAGAGATAGGAAATAATGGACCTGTTCTTTCATAGAAATATGTTACCAACCCTTTGCTACTTATACTTTTTGTTAGCTCTTTTGTACCATTTATTTTGAGGGCTTCATTTCCCCAGACCGGTATTTTCTAAAATCGAAGAGAAAAGTGAAGAATAGTGGAACGCAGATAGGAAAAGAGCTCGAAGTAGACAAAATGGACTCGGCAAAGGGGTAACAGTGCTATCTAACAATATGGTGAACTTGTGTCATTATCTGAAAAGAAATTTGGATTCATTTCAATAACTAAGGAAGTGTTTAACCATTCAGAACTCATTCATATGACTAAGTGAGAATTCTTGTTAGTACTTCATTTCTCAAAATAAGAAATACCAAATAAGAAAGTAAGAATACCAAAATAAGTTGTTAAACAACTTACTTCCCCCACCTGTATATAATTTTCAGAATTTTTTAAATGGAAGTAGTCAGTTACAATGTATCAATCTCTGGTTTACGGCACAATGTCCCAGTCATACATACACATGCATGTATTTATTTTCATATTCTTTTTCATATTCTGCTATACAGAAGAAATTTGTTTTTTAATCTGTTTTTATATATAGTAGTTAATATGTGCAAATCTCAAATTCTTGAAACATTTAACCTTAGTACCAGAATGCTAACTGAAGAACATACTTTGTAGCATGATGACGCTGCTGTCCAGTAAGTTATCTTGGAGAGACAGTATCTGAGAATATTATCCCTGTAAGAAAAATTTAAAGTTCTAATTGTTTGGCTCTCTATATAAGAAATTTTTCAGCTGTAAGAGTGATCTCAAAGTTTAGGTTTATTTGCTTTTTTATTTTTGAGAATGTATATTGATAAGGATGAATGCATATTATTAATGTTTATGGAATATGTGGATAGCATGTTGTAGCACTAGTATCTACAGATGGATGTCGGGTAATCCTCCAAGAAAATGGCTCTACAGTCTAAATAAATTTTATTCTGTATGAAAACCATTCAGACTTCTGCTTGATCCTGCTTCTCATCTTCAAATAATTCACTTTTCTATTCCAAACCCTTGTATGATGTTTTTAAGCAATTCATTTTTGGATACTATCTAGAGAAATCATTATCCTTTAAATCAGCTAACAAAAATTCATACACACAGTTTGTGTCAGGTGGGGTTAATTTTCTCCTCACCAAATTGTGCACGGAAGAAGACATTTAGGGAATTTTATAAATCCTCCCTTCTTCCCTTTTGGTGAGTCAGTACAGCATACTGGCTAAAGATGCAGATATTGGAACCAGATGACATTGGCACTGGTATTTGCTACCTATGCAACCTTGGCAAGATGATTTTCTGTGCCTTAATTTCTTCTATAAAATGGAAATGCGATTATCCTGCATAGGCTTGCTGTGAGGAATGAGTATAATACATGTAAAGTACTTAGAGCAGAAGTCTTGGTAAATAGTAGTTACTATTACTGTTATTCATAGGCATCATCATATACTGTCTTGCTGGAGAAGCCAAAGCACCATATCACAGTAGTAAAATTTCTTTGAAGATGTAAGCTATACTTTTGTCATATACAGGCACATTAGCAACACTTAAAAAAAAAAGGATCAATATCATTGACTTAGAAAGACAATACCACAGTTATTTAAAATTCCTCTTATATTTTTTAAAAAATGGAGATACTAGGGATTGAACCCAAGATCTTGTGCGTGCTAAGCATATTCTCGACCACTGAACTATTACCCTCACCCTAAATACCATACTTTTCCTTTTTTTTTTCTTTCAAAGTCCTAGTCAATAATGCAGTATTTATTTGCTGTGTTCACTGTAAGTCTGGTGATGAATTTTCAACAGTGAAGGTCCTTTAACATGGCTACTACAATTGCATAGTTTACATAAGTTTTAAATGTTTTATAAATTCCACAAGTGATTTTGCTTCTAACAGTGACATTATTCCGTTAAAGTGTCAGTTTAAGAGCATTACTTCAGGGATCTAAATGATTCAAGGCAGAATATCTGGCTTCCTTTACATTCCAAGGGGGTGTGTCCATTTTCGGAGGAATAGTCATGCAGGCTTCAAGACTTCAGTCGTAAAAGGTATCTTGTTCACCATTTTCCACTAATTTGCTTTGCAGCTTGCAGTTCCCCACAATGATGAGTGGACCCGATTTGCCAGGACCCTCGTGGAGATTCGCGCTAACAGAGCTGACAGCGAGGAGGAAGGCACCGTCGAGTTGTCAGCCTAGTGGAAATGAGATGCCCCCACCTTGACCTTCCAGAGCTCAGCACCTGCAGTCGTCAAACCTGCTCGTATTCAGTGTCCACTCAGTATCAGTGCTGCCGTGACATTTTGGGTGCCATGTTGTGCCAGCTTTGCTCCAAGTATTCCAGATGTATCCCACCCTACTGTCTGCTGACCTGAAATTCACCAGAGCATTTCTGTCTTTATATTTCTGTCTCAAAAATGGGGGTGGGAGCCTTTACGGGTTTAGTTGTTGCCTTTTAACTACTTAGTAGCTGTATTTAATAGCTGGAAACCTCTGGTTAAGTTTGTGCTTACATGCACTTCTGGCACAGTCCTATTAAATCCGTATGAAGCCGGATATGATTAGGTGCAGATGTGGTGTGCTTCATGCTGCGGCGCAGGGCCAGAGACGTGAGCTGTGGTGTTTTACATGGTGACTCAGACTATGAATGGATTTACTAGAAGAACGTTGCTGCTCCTTAGTTATTGTGGTGTGCTGCATGGAACATATTTATTTGAAAGCATTAAAATAAACGATCCTAGAGCATGTGCATAATGAGAGGACTGCATTGTCTCTCTGCTGCTGTTGAGTTTATATTAAGTTCCAAATAACAATTACAGTATGAAGGTTCCACTGAGGACACGAAATCTTTAGAGGTTTGCTTGCAGTAAATGGAATGAATTTTAATGCCTATTATTTCTAGGTACTTTAACAATATTTCAAATATAGTTGATCACTGATACTTGTCATTCAAGCTAACCTGGTCTGACCAAAGTCTATGGTTCCTAAATATGACACCAGTATTGCCAATAAAATGTTCCAAATGGAGTCTACACCAGTGTGGATAAACCCTTTGCTTGGGAAAAGCCTGATTAAAATTCTGCTCTGACCAGGAGGTAAGGGAGATATGTTAGGGCCATGTTAATGACTGATAATGAATTTACAGGCACCCAACCTAGCTGGACTTAAACCAAGGCTCTTGATTTTATTTTTAAGAAGGAGTGTATGTGGTATTTCTGGAAAGGTCTTTTTTGTCTCCTTCATCAGAGTCACTCTTCCCCAAAGACGTTGGAGGAGGAACAGGTTAAGATGAATAAATGCCAAGTGTTCCATACATTTCATTATTTTTAAATTTACACCAGAAAATTATGTTTATTATTATTGGAATAGGAAATGTGTCTATAAACAACTTTATAGGACTTTTTTTTTCCCCCAAAAGTCATTTCATGCCTAGAGAGAATTAAAATAAATAGAGGTTGAGTCATGAAAAACATTTGAAGACAAGCTTTTTGCTTTTTAAGAAGTTCCACGGTGCTTTGTTGGTACGGATTCCTTGAACTGTGAGATTTCTTTTATTTTTGAAATAACAATATGCTTTTCTCTAAGTGCCAAATGGTGTGTTAATATTGACAGTCTTTGTACACAGTTATTAAATTTTTAAAGATAAAATATGAGTGTCTAAAATAGGTTTAAAAGCAGTCCAATGAAAAGTACTGGGGGAAAAAAAGTTTCTTAGACATACACTAAAGGACCTAGAAACAAGTCAGTAACTCGTGAGCTGTTAATCTGAATGATTCAATGAGTTAAGGCTGAAAAGTGCAAAGGCCAGAGTCACCTGTAGTAGGCACATGAAGAATTGTAAGAGCTTGTGTGAGTATATATCCCACCACGGTAGCTAGTGTCAAAGACAGTCTCCCACTTCTTGTGTAGTGTTGTCCCATCACCAACCTGGGCTGACCTTGTGAAATGATAGGATATGGGGGAAGTGATGCCATGCAGGGCTCGGGACAAGGTTATAAGAAGACTCACAGCTTCCTCCTGGGTCTTTTGGCACACTCACTCTTAATCCCTGAGCCACTGTGTAAGAAGTACAAATACCCTGAGACCTCTGGGCTGTACAAAGGTCTAAGCTCATCATGGAGTGGCCATGTGGATACAGAGGAAGCCAGCCAGCCGACAGCCACTCAAGTCATCCCAGGTAATGTCCCAGATAGAATGTGGTGGCCATGAAAATTTGCCTCTAAGATCTCTTATTGCAAAGAACATAAATGACTGCTCCAGCTGCTTTGCTCTGAAATCCATCACCATATTTGACCAAGGCCATGCTTCCCACAGGCTGCTCCCAGCCAAGACTAGAACATGGCAGGGATACTAAGGCAGGTAGGTCCTGTGAGATGTAAGATTCCTGAGATTTAACTGGCTCAATGACTCCTTGTCAGAACGGCTAAAACTTTCTTGGAACTGTACTTAAGTCTAAGACAAATCCATATTCCTTCTCCCTTCCTCTTTTCCATCTCTCCTTCTTAGGGTCAGATTGACATCACTCTCTGATGGCTCCCCCCAGCATAACCTGGCTGGGGCCGTGCTGGGCCTGATAAGGGAGTAAAGAGACTAAACACCCAAAGAGTTCACAGGTGCCATTAGGGGCCAGGGGAGTAGCCCTGGGGCTGGATTTTGAGGAGTTTAAGGGGCCAGAATATAAGACTGGATAGGTAAGAATTCATTGACTTTGGGGCTTTTTTTTTGAGATATGTGATTTTATGCTCTGGCAAGGACCCCAGGGCATAGGGTGGCTATTAAAGTGGCCCTTACAAGTTGGAAAAGCTCCACACTTAATGAAATGAAAATGTTTGCGTTGCCCTGACTGATAGCACAGACAGCAATAAAGAGGTTGAGGGAACTGGGTATGTTAGAATAGATACATTACGTAAGGCTGGAAGACACATCCAGGAGTCAGGTTGGATAGGACCGTGCAGAGTGCACACCCTTCACCAAAGCCTGTAGCAGTGAGCGAGTGAGAGAGGCATAAGCATGTCTAGGAATTTTAGTGGTGGCTGCCTCTGCAGGCCAGAGCAGACAGTAAGAGAGACAGTCACAGAGCAAGGCTTTTTAGCATCTGTAGGGATGATAAGACTTCAAAGTAATAGTGGCCAGGCGGTTAACCACAGACCCAGAAAGTCAGTTACCGTAATGCTGCATCTGTGGGCCCACTACTTTACTTCACTGAGTTTGTCCTTATGCCACACTGTGTTGACTGCTATAGCTTTTACTGAGTCTTAAACTCAGGTGGTGTAAGTCCTCCAACTGTTACACATCAGGGAAGGCTCTTTTAGCTGTTTTAGGCCTTCTGTGTTTCCACATGCATTTTAGAATCCTTATGAAACTCTTAAAACCATACTGCTTGGATTTCTGTTGAGATTTCCTTAATCTGTATGTTAATTTTGAGAGAACAGACATATTAACAATTTCAAATCTTCCACTATGTGAACAGGGTGTATCTTTCCATTTATTGAGTGTTTTTTAATCTCACTAATGTTTTTAGTATATAGGTTGTGCACCTCTTTTTTTAGATTCCTAGATATTTTAATTTTTTCTATTATGTTACTGTTAATGTTTTAAAATTTTATTTTCCAAATGATTTTTGCTAATTTTCAGAATTAAAATTTATTTTTGTACATCGACCTCATATTTTGCTAAATATAATTATTTCTAGTGGATTTTATAATCCCATTTGTGATTACATACACAGTCATGCTTAGAATAATGAAGACTTCCTTTCTTTCTTTCCAGTCTTTGTTTAGTTTCCTTCCAGCACTAGCTAGGACTTTCACTTCAACGTTGTATTGAAGAAATGAGATTAGCATCCTTACCTTTCCTGATCTTAGTATCAAAAAAAGAGTTTCAAGATGAAGGAAATTCCATTCTATTTTTAGATTGTTAAGAAGCTTTATCATGAACAGGTGCTGAGTTTTTTCGTATGCTTTTCATCTGCATCTTTTGATATGGTCATATAATCATATAATTTTTCCATTTATTCTGCTAATGTAGTCAATCACCCTAGGTGATTATTCTGAATATTAATCTAACCTTGCCCTCCTGGGATAAACCTTATTTGGTCAAAATGGTATCCTCTTAATGTATTGCTAGGTTCTATTTGCTAATAATTTTTAAAGGCTTTTCCCAGAATTGTTCCTTAGGGATACTGGTCTGTAATTTTCTATTCTTGTAATGTCTTTGTCAGGTTTTAGTCACATGATTATGCTCATATGATGAGTTGAAAAGTGTTCCAACCTCCTCTATTTTGTGAGTGTAATACTTGTATTATTTCTTCCTTTAATGTTTGGTAGAATTCACTAGTGAAATCACTTAGCCCTGGAGTTTTATTTGTGGGAAGGTTTTTGTTAACAAACTTATTTAATAGAATAGGGCCATTCAGATTTTTTTTTTTTTGGTTCTATTTTGGTAAGTTGTATTTTTCAAGAAATGTGTCCATTTAAGTTGTCAAATTTATTAACAAAAGTTGTTCATACTATCTCTCTTATTAGCTTTTCATGAGTATAGAATCATAGTGATGTCTTTTTAATTCTTGATATATAGGTAATTCATCTTTTTTAAATCAGTCTTGCCAGTTATCGGTTTTATTCATTATTCAAAGAACTAGCTTTTGGAGTTGATGATTTTCTCTATTGTTCGTCCACTTTTCTTCTTTCTGTTTTGGATTGAATTTGCTTTTTTCTTATTTCCTAAAGTAGAAGCTTAGCTCAGTGTTGTAGAACACGTCTTCTAATTTAGGCCTTTAAAGTTATATATAAAAAAACCCCTCTAAGTACTGCTTTTACTGTGTCCCACAGATTTTGATATGTTATGTTTTCATTATCATTCGGTTCAAAGTATTTTCTAATTTCCATTGTGACAGTATTTGACTAATTTTTTTTAAGAAGTGTGTTTAATTTCCAAATATTTGGAAAACTTTCCAGATATCTTTGTTTTCATTTCTAGCGTGATTCTGCTTGGTAAGAAAAACAGAGTGAGAAATACTCTACTTCAAATATTTTGAAATTTATTAATGATTTATTTTATGGCCTAGGATATGGTCTGGCTTGTCAGTATTCATTCCATGAACACTTAAAAAGAATGCGAATTCTTCATATGTTGGGTATGTGGTTTTAAAAATGTTAAACTGGCTGAGAACATTGTTTCAACCTTCTGTAATCTTACTGATTATTTTCTATGTGTTCTATCAGTTACCAAGGATACATTAAAATATCAAGTTATGGTTGTGAACTTGTCTGTCCTTTAGTTCTCTCCATTTTTATTTATGCATTCTGAAGCTCTGTTACTAGATACATATTTTGTTTATTATCTTTGATAAACTGACCCTTTCATTTTTATGAAATTTCCCTCTAGTGTTCTTTCATTTCAGCCTGAAGGACTACTTTTAACATCTATTGTAGGGCAGGTCTGCTGGTGACAAACTTCCAGCTTTTGCTTATCTGGGTATGTCTTAATTTCTCCTTCAAATTTCTCCTTCATCTTTGAAGAATATTTTGTTAGAAGTTGAGTTTTTCAACGACAATTGTTTTTACTCTCAGCAGTTCGAATCTCTCACCCCACTGCCTTTTGGTCTCTGTGTCAAGATACCAGCTGTTCATCTTATTTAGGATCCCTTGTATATGACAAGTTGCTTCTCTCTTGTAGCTTTTAAGATTGATGTTTTTCATCAAATTTGGGAAGTTTTCAGCCATTATTTCTTCAAGTATTCTTTCTGCCCTTTCTCTTGTTTCCTCTCCCTGAAACTCCCATTGTGTGTATGCTGCCATGCCTGATGGTGTCCCACAGGTCTCTGTTAAATTTTCTGTTCTTCAGGCTGCATGATTTCAACTTACTCTTCTTTGTTTCCTTATTCTTTCTTCTTCCTATTCAAATCTGCTGTTGAGCTCCCCTAGTGAAATTTTCATTTGTTGTGCTTTTTGACTCCACAATTTCTATTTGGCTTCTTTTTATAACTTCTATCTATTGATGTCTTCTATTTGGTGAGACATCATTTTCATACTTTCCTTTAGTTATTTTAGACATGGTCTCTTTTAATTCACTGACATTTAAAATAGCTGATTTTAAACATTCATCTAGAAAATCTAATCTCTGGTCTTTCTCAGGGACAGTTTTTATTGATTTTTTTTTTCCTGTGTATATGCCATACTTTGTTATTTCTTTGCATGTGTACTTTTTGTTGTTGAAAACTTAATATCGTAATGTGCCTAGTAAATGTAATATTGTAATGTGCAACTCTGGAAACCAGATTTTCTTCCCTCCTCAGGATTTGTTGTTGTTGCTACTTACTGGAACTGTTGTTTATTTAGCAAATTTTCTGAACTAATTCTGTGCAGTCTGTATTCTGTGTTATGTGTAGTCCCTGAAGTCTCTGTTAATTTGATGTTTAGCTCATGATTAGACAGAGATTTCCATAATATGCCTGGAGCCAAAAAATCCTTGTAGTCTATGCCAAAGGACTCGTGTGTGTTGACGTGTACCTTGGCCACTCAGCCAGGCAGTTTACAGTTCTGCATTAGCCTTCATGTCTTGTTTCCGCAGAGCCTCAGTGTCCGCAGGAGATGAAAGCTTAGGGCCTTCTCGGGGCTTTGCTGAGTACATGCACAGCTCTGAGAGTGTGCATGTGTTTCTCAGATTCCCAGGAACATCTCAGAGCTGTTTGTAGCCCTTACAAACATTTCATTCCCTAGCCTGTCCTCTCAAGTTTTTGGTTAGCCCATTGTTTGCCATATATGTTATTTATTATCTCATACGGCAGCAACTAAGGTGTTAGCCTGTGAATCCTTTTGACAAATGCCCCCCAGGAAGCAGCTTTAGCACTACATCAGTTCCAAGCTAGGTGCAATAAAACAAGCATCTTGTCTGCCAGGGAGGAACCAGACAGGTTAGAACAAATAATTAGAATTCTTTATGAATGAGGTAATTTCTGCTTCCTGTAGTACCAGGAATGTGAGCTATTATTTTCAGAGCTACTGCTGGATTGCAGGGGAGAGGGCGCAGATGGGACTAGGGTAAGTTAAAATGCCAACGTTCATGATTCTTTCTGAGGATCAGCATTCTTCTTTAGTTAGTGTTCCCTTGGTTGCTGCACATCTTTGGTTAATTTCCAGAGTTCAAGACCAAGAGTTGATTTTGACAGTTTTAACCTGTTTTTTCAATCATGTTTATGGAGGAGCAGAATTTGGAGTTTTTTCCTTTGCCTTTTTGGCTGATACCATTACCACTTTTTATGTTTAATCTGTTTAAGTCTTTATATTTGAAGTGTGTTTCTTGTAAACAGTTTAAAGTTGGGCCCTTCTCTCTTTTTTTTTTTTAAATCCAGTCTAATGGTTTCTGCCTTTTAATTAGAGGATTTAGTCCATGTACAGTTAATGTAATTTTTGGCATAGTTGAATTTTTTGTATTGGTAATTGTTTTTTTATTGGTTCCATTCATTCTTTGTTCTTCTATTCTTCCTCTTCTGCCTTCTTTTTGATGAATCAAGTAGTTTTTAGTATCGTATTATATTTCATCTGTTGACTTCTGTTATTTTTAGTGATTTCACAAGAATGCAATATGCATGTTTAACTATTAAAGGAGTACCTTCAAATGATGTTATACTAGTTCTCACACACACAAAAGTATGTAACAGAATAATCCCTTTGCCCTCTGTCCTTCGTTCCCTTGTTGCCATGTATTTTACTTCTGTATTTACTACTATAAAGCCCACAATACGCTATTATTTTTGCTTCAGTGAAGAGTCTTTTATGGATTAAAAGTATGTGTAAAAGAGAAAGATAATTTTAAAAGGTTTTAAAAACTACTTACCTTCACATTTTTCTTTTCTCGTCCTCTTCATTTCTTTCTAGAGATCTGAGCTTTCCATTTAGTGCCATTTCTCTTCAGCCAGTCTGTCTTTTGGCATATCCAGTAGTGAGATTCTGCAAGAGAATAGTTTCTTCAGTTTTGGGTGTCTAAATATGTCTTTATTTTGACTTCATTTATGGAGTGTATTTTTTTTTTTGGTATAGAATTCCAGTTTGACAGTTTTTTTCTTCTTTAAGCAGATTTTCTAAAATAATGTCTTATCTAAGGTATCTTTACCTAATCCAAGGTCACAAAGATTTTCTCTTATTTTCTTATGAAATATTTATAGTTTTAACTCTTAGACTTATGGATATGATCTATCTTGAATTAATTTTGTGTATGGTGTGGTTGTGGTGTGAGGTTAATTTTTATGTATATGCATATTTAATTTTCCAGCACCATTTGTAGAAGAGTATTTCCCTATTTTTTAAATTTTTAAAACTTTATTTTCTGATACTGTTGGTGGTATATAGAAAAATAATGGATTTTTATATGCTGACTTTGTATCCTGTGGTGTTGCTAAATTCATTTACTAGTTCTAATAGTGATTTTGTACATAAACAATTACAGTTAAAGACTATTTCACTTTTCCCCCCCAATCTATGTTTTTAATTTTTGTTCTTATTGCACTGGCTGGGACATTGAATCTTTCACATATCATATTAAATATAGTTTTCTTTTTTTTGCTGTTTTTTGTTTTTGTAGATACCCTTTGTTAGATTAAGTTTCTTTTTATTCTGGTTTGTGAGATTTTTTTTTTTTTAATGAGTGTTGAATTTTGCCAAATGTTTTTCTGAATCTAATTTAAATAATTGTGATTTTTCTTTTTAATCAATATAGTACATTATTTTTGAGTGTTATCCCTAACTTACATTCTGGTAATGAACCTCATTTGGTCATAAGATTGTCCCTTTTATATGATGTGGGATTCAGATTGCTTAATTTTTAAAAGGATGTGTCTCTGTTCACAAAGAGATATTAGTCTGTTTTTTTTGCCTCATAGTGTATTATGTGATTTTATATTTTGGCAATGCTGTTTCCATAAAATGAGTTGGGAAGTGGGTCCTCCCTTTTTATTTTTGCTAATTTGTTTTTAGAATTTTCCTTATTTCTTTTTGAAATAGTTGGTCGAAATCAACAGTGAATACATCTAGGCTTGGATTTCTCTTCGGGACACGATTTTTTAAACTAAGAGTTTGATTACTGAAATGGGGTAGTCACATTATCTTTTTCAGTGGTTTTGCTAGTATATTTCTTTCAACATGTACATTTCATCTATGTAGTTTATTGACATCAAAATCTGTTTATAGCATTCCCTTGTTATCACATTAATATCTGTACAATCTGTAAGGATATCCCTTCTTTAACTCCTGTTACTGGTGACATGTTTTTTCCTTTTCTGATCAGTCTGTTTGGTGGTTTCCAATTTTTTAAAAATCTTTTTAAAGAACCATATTGTGGTTTCATTGTTTTTCTCTATTATTTTCCTATTTTCTATTTAGTTGCTTTCTGTTTTTTATTAGTTTTTATCTTCTGCATCTTTGGAGTTTAATTTGCTCTTCTTTTTCTAGCTCAATAAGGTGGAAGATTAGGTAACTGAGATCTCTCATTTTTTATTCTTTTTTTCCCCCCTTAGTGGAGGCACTGGGGATTGAACCCAGGACCTTGTACATGCCAGACACATGCTCTACCACTGAGCTATACCCCCCTCTCTTTTTTTCTAATGTAAGTATTTAATAGTATGTATTTCCCTTTAAGCACTATTTTTAATACACTGTAAATTTTTTGCTATCTTGTGTTTTTGTTTTCATTTAGTTCAAAATATTTCCTAATTATCCTTGTGATTTATTCTTTGACTTGTGGTTGGTTTGTAAATGTATTATTTATTATTCAATTATATGAGGAATTTCCACATATCTTCCAGTTATTGATTTCTAGCTGGAATCTGTCATGGCCAGAGAATATAATGTGTATGATTTCAGTCCTCTTAAGTTTACTGAGACTTGTTTTAAGGCCCAGATTATGGTTAATCTTGGTAAAATTTATTTTGTACTGAAGAAGAATGTGTATTCTGTTGTTGAGTGGAGTGTTTAATAAATATGAATAAGGTCAATTATTTACTTTATAGATTATTTTTAATAGTTGTCTTCATGGCTTTGCTGCTAGTTTCATTTGTCATTTCTGGGTCTGTTTCTATTACATGAGGTTTTATTTTGTGATGGTTTATATTTTCCTCCTTATTTTGATTGGTGATTTTTATTAGATTTTTTATTGTGATTTTTACATTGTGTGTTGTGGGATTTTGTTATATTGTCTTAAGTAGTATCAAATTGTGTTCTGACAAGCAGCTAAGTTACTTTGAATCAATTGGATCTCTGTGAGGTCTGCTTTTAAGCTTTTTTAAGGGCAAAGCAGCCATTATCACAGTACTTATTTTGCACTATTCATAATATATTTTTCTGAGGATTCTACCTGATGTTCTATGTTTGATGGAGGAGTCTCTACTCTTGCTGGTGAGAACACAAAGCCTTTTCCTTCTGTGAGCACCAGAATTTTTCTTCTTCTCCCTTTCCAGTGGTTCTTTCCCAAGTCTGGTATAGCTTCCTCTTAGAGGCTGCCAGGTTCCGGAGCCGTCTCTCAGAGCAGCTCTTCCTGTTTGGTACTCTGCCTTAAAATTCCAGCTCTCTTGGCCTCCCTGACTTCTGATCTCCATCTTTTCAATTTGGGGAGGTCAGGCTCCGTCTGGGTTTGCCTTCCTGGCACAGTGGCTGGAAACTGCCTAGAGACAGTAACTTGGTGCAGTGCTAATTCTCACTTTGTTTTCTTTCTCTCAGAGTTGATTTTTGCCTTATAATCAATGTTTTAAAACTACTGTATTCTATTTTGCCCAGTTTTCTAGTTTTCCTTACTATTCCGTCATGGCCAGAAGCAAACCTCCCAAAGGTATAATCTTTAAGGCAGGAAAAAAGTAAACTCGAGTTTAGTGTCTATAGAAGTTAAAGCATTTATTTAATGTTTACTTCAAGGCCTTGATGATAATGATTATTTTGAAATTTATTTTTAGACATTTTACTAAAAGACAATAGTTATCTTTTATAACCAACTTACATCAAATGCCATGATCATTTTTAATAACTTAGCCAGAGGTGTGGTGTTAGAAGGGTTAGTTATTAAGCCAATCAAGACACTTTCTAGAAGGAATAAAAGGAAAAAAATAATTGCCAAAAAAAAATGCCACACTTAATTTCAAGTAGCAAAAAGACAGAAATAATGGTTTCTCTACTTTCAGTCTCACACAGGCAAACTACTTTTTTTTTTAAAAAGAAAGAAGTCACTTACTTTATTAGTCGTGGTCACCGGTAACTTGAAGTTCCAGGTCGATTGTGAACTGCTTCTTTAGTTCAGAAGGTCGTGCAGACACTGCAGAGGGAGGCAGGACAGAGGCTGAGACAAAGTGTGCAGAAATCTCTGCTTCCCATGTCCAACAGACATCGGCAATCACTTCACTACTGTCTTCAGTAGAAAAAAAGAATGCTTGTTTCAGTTTCCCTCATCCCCAATTTTTCTTTTTTTCTGGTTTTACTCGAACAGAGTGTAACCCTTTCATAACACTGGAGCTGGCCCAAATGAAGAGGTCATCATAAAAAGCAGCTCCTTACATGGGTCGGTAATTCTCCATAAATTCTCAAATTGATAAAGTGTATCTCTGTATTTAAAACTTAGTTACATTCTGCTTCAAAACAGAAATTCACACTGAAATATATCACCCTTTTGAAAAAGGAATGAGAACATATTTTAATACATACATACATACATGTGTGTATATACACACACAGACATATGTATAAATACGTATTTTGTTTCCCTTTTGCCTATGCTGTACATTTTTGGTGTGGGTGAGTCAGTAATTTGCTTTCATTTATGTAAGAATGGGCAAGGAGGCAGTACAATGCAGTGGTAGACACCCACCTTGAACTTTCGGGATAGCAGGTAACTTGCTGGGACTAGAGTAAGACTTTTCCACCATCAGTGGTGATGGAGATTTTATGTCCACAAGTAATTCCAGCAAATCCCACATTCTGTAAACTGTCTCCATTCCCTCCAGACACACTTTGAGGCCAAGTACCCATAGATACTTACTTTTAACTTGGTTTTCCATTTTTTCCAACTTTGGTTGAAGAACGGCATTTTCTAATTATAGCAGAGATTTTTAAGATGGTCCAATTCAGTTTGCGTCATATCGCATTGCACTGTAGCAGTTTGTAAATTTATCTCTGCTTTTTCCACATTACCTTCCAATTTTAAACCCGTGGGGCAAATGCAAAAGTTTACCTTAATCCTCTATTTACTGACTTTAATATGTTGTAAAATAGTTTTAAGATGAACCTCAAAAGGCTTGTCAGGATTTACCTGGTCCTCAGGGCTCTGGAATTGAGAGAGCAGATGCACTTACTATGGTATATAATCCGAGATCACCCTTCCCTTCCATTCCCAGCTAGGAATGATACGCCTGCTACTGAGAATGGTGGGGGGACACTCAGAAATCCCAGGCTTAGACCACCCGAAGAACTTTCTGTACTGAGTTTTGTTAAGAAATCCTTGTCGGGAAAGAAGAGAGCGTGGGCCGCCACCAGACCTGGATTCTAACAGCAACATGCTTATCTGCTCTGAGAGACCGTGATGAGCAAGATATTTAACCTGACTGGGTTCCCCCTCACTTGTGCCGCAGGGAAGACGGCAGCTACCTGAAGGGTGAGGGAGGGACTTAATGAGATCATGCCCGGCATGTAATGCCCCACATTTAAAGAGTTCTCACTGGCCAAGGAGCTCCAGGGCGGGCGGCAGGGGGTTCCTTTCCCCCTCCCACTTGAAAGCAGCCCAACAAGACACCAGAGAAAGAGCTGGTCTAAGTAAAGGGTGGAGGAGGGGGTGATGAGAGGAAGTGTTCTAATCAGTCTTAGTTCATTAAGCCGTTTTCCCTTCCCCCGTCCCACAGCACAGACATCTAGCACACACAGCATGCTTGCACGAGGCTGTTCCAAGAGCTGGAGTCCATTTTTAAACCTCCCAAACTGCTCCTCAGCAAAATCAACCATTCTCCAAAGGGGCAGGAGTCCTGCCCAACGGACAGTGGTGGCACTGGAGCGCTGGTGGCCAGACCAGCGTGCAGGGGGTGTGTCTGGGCCCTGGAAGCAGCAAACCTCAGACGGGCACAATTAGTGTGTCTTCTTAACTCTCCTTCTGAAGTTATTCGAGGGGACTGTGGTTTTGCCTTGAGCAAAACCCCCTGAACAGCCGGGAATCTAAAAACAAACAACATTATTTTATTAGGTTACTCCAAGCAGATGAAAGCAGAGTGTTCCATTTGGACTCTTTTTTGGAATCAATTAATGCATTAGCTAAAAACAAACCCTTCTGAAAGAGAGTCCCGTTGTCCTCAGCAGCTTTTAAAGGAAAGCTTGCCACTGTGCTCCTGAGGACACAGAAATATCAGTGAGAGGAACAGAGAGAATGAGTAGTAAATAATTAACATTCATTGATAAGAAAAATTATTTTTTAATGATATAGGTCAACCCTAATGTAACACTAATCTCAAAAGATACGTTTTAAACCTTTATTTTTAACCATGACCAGGAAATTTAAATATCATGTAGTTTATATGACAGTTCCTGACTCAAAGTTACCAACGAATTAAAACCAATTTAGATAGCTGTAGTTGCTTTAATAAAAGATGTACTTACGATTTCTAAAGTAAGTGAATAATACATAACACTGTGATTGTTTCCAGGTATGGTTTTAACTCCCAACAGCAGAAAAGTCCTCTGAAGTAGGGAAATAATAGGGATTGCTCATTGGAAAAAAATATGTATTTCTCAAAAACCATCCATCTATCCATCCATCCATCAAAATTATAATCAAGAGCCCACTAAAAGTTTCAGGCACCTTGGAACAGGCATCAGAGACACAAGCCCACCCCTCACGGAGCCCAATCTTCCAAGCCGAAGACTGCCACTGTTTTGAGAGACAGAAGTGGCAATGCTTTTTGCTGCCTCAGACTTTGAAATGAAGCCATGAACTCCCTGTGGTCTTCGTAACATCCAAAGTAGAACATTTTGGCGAGGGCTGGGTTATTTCCAAAAGGTAAAACAAAAGGCACACCCCTTTGTGGGCAGCACCATTTATGGAAAAAACACTTCACTCCTCTTACCAGGGAACGTGTCTTCTAAAAATCTTTGGGAAAATCCACATCCTGAAAGCATCTGATTATCCTGAATTTAAAACGGGATTTTGCTCAGTGGCAAAGAGACAAATTCATCCCCGCAAGTGTGGCTTCTGCGGTAAAAGGCACATGGTGACTCTTAGAGAGAGTTTATCTGGAAGGTTGATAAACGGGGCCACAAGACAGGACCCGTCAAATTCCACTCTTGGAGATTTCCCTGCCTCTACCTGAAGAATTCCAACGTGAGTTGCCAAATACCAACTGGGAGTGGAGGTGGGGGGTTTGGGGGGGAGGGAAGGTTACAAAGTTTCAAGCACAATTTGTTCCCGGTTTTTATTCCCTGCTCACAGAGTTATGTGCCGTTAAACATTTCCAGAAGACTGTCAAAACGTAAGCATCCTGAGGTTTACATAGGCCACACCATTGAATAACATATAAGCACAAAATCTTAAACATTGTTTTCCAGCAATGGTAAATATTTTAGCTAAGTAAAAACCGAAGCTTGAAATGCAATAAGCATTTAAATGACTCCTTTCTGTGCCAGAATTCTTATTTTTCCCCCGTGCAAGCCGGGCTGCTTGGGATTAAGGCGACCCCAGGGAGCAGAGCGAACGGCTGTGGGTTATGAGGTGTAGCATGAGCTTGGCGACAGCGTGCCACCCAGCCTCAAGAAACCCAGCCGCGACTGGAACCCAAGAATCAGTGTGTTCACTTTGTGGTCAGCGCCACATTTTTTCCCCTCCTTGAAAAAAAAAAAAAGCTGCTACAAAAGTCAGGCCTCTCTCCCACCCTTCAAGCCATCAGGAGGTGGACCAAGGGCAGAGCGGAGAGACTCCAGGGCGCAGGGCAGGGGAGGTGGCCCCCTGGGTGCTCAGGCAGGTGTGTGGAGTCACTCAGCCTTCAGTTCCTTAGCGTCGAGGAGGAGAATGACTGGCTGCACAAACGGCAGCCACAGCACTTGCCGACGTACTGTGCTGTCACTTCAGGAAGAAGGAAAACCCAGAACAAATTTGACGTGGTTTTCACCACATGGTGATTACAGTCCTCTGCAAGGATGTCATCGTCACACCACCCACTGAGCAGAACCCAGATGGAAATGAGGCCTCCTTCAAAGTGTCTCAAGTCGCTGCCTATCCCTGAACAGATTAAGCTGAGGATTTTAAAGAAACACAGCCCCGTGGCCTGTCTCCTTTGGCTTCCTGGTACCTCTGGTTTCTCATTTACGCAAGAGAATTGTCCTCTGCTACAGGTAAGTCGAAGGGAAGCCAAGATGCTCTCCCACCAAGAAGCAAGCAGGCCAAGGCACCATCTCTGAGATTTGGGTCAGTATTTGTAACATGAAAATTGGATCTTCTATAAAATTTCAAGCAAATGAAGAAGAGGAATGCAGGGATTTACACTCAGGGGCTTGTCTCCACATCCAAAATGCCAAAGCTTGAATGCTTTGTTATTGTAACACCACCCAAATTTCTACAACACATTTGGAGTCTTGTGACTGGTCTCTGAGATTAGGATATAAGTATCACTTATCACACTGATCCGGGATTGGGGGTGAGGAAGAAGAGACGGACAGGATTCTTTTTGGTTTTGCCTACTGAAACCATGGACGGAGCCATGCATGTAGTCGTCCTATTTCTTGTGAGGAAAACCAAGCTTTTGTTCACTGAAAAAAAAGCAAAAACATCCAAAAAACCAGACTCATGGATGGTGTTTACTCTTTCCAATTTTGAACAGTTAACTTTGAATGTCAACCTGTTGACCGACAGGTTACTCAGTAGCCTCTTCAGGGGCATGACTGTGGTCCAGGAAGAGCCTTCAATTCTCTTCAAGATTGCTTCCCCCAGTTACTACCGTATTGGCCGCATACTACCAAAGTCAGCGTCCCGTTCTGGAACGAGGAAGAGTCACAGAAGATTAGAAAACAGCACTGCCGTTTCATACAAGTTTCCATGCCCAACATCCAGTGAAACTTTATACAATTCTCACAGTAAAAAATGCCGAAAGTGCTGGCAATGACTCCAACAAGTGTCCATTTGCTAGGTGCATCGCTTATCCAGGGTTAAATGTAGTTTCTCCCCTTCACGCTGAACGCCGGCCTACCGAAAAGGGGGGTACACCCACCTTGAAACCAGGAGGGTATGTCCGTGCCAACATGAAGGGAATCGCCCGCAAAGTGAAACAGAGAGGCCAACGATGACAACGACTGCAGTCATTCACCATGGGACATAGCAAGAGAAAGCAATTCAGGAGCTTTAAAAATAGTTTATTTCCTTCTTCACAAACACAAGCCTCTGACCACTGTGCAAGGCACCACAAATTAAATAAAAACTTATATTGCAATGTATTTGTCTTACATGATTCAAGATAAAATGGATTTTAAAAGCAAATGGGTGCCCATTACAAGGGGTTGGGAGGGGGCGAGGGTAGGTACAGTATTGGGGGTCACATGTTTTCCCACAGTGTTTCACAGTGTTTACTGGAATAGGCAGTCATCAGCACGGGGGCTTCAGGTGAGCAGCCGCCCCAGATCCGCACGTCCCGGAGAGGCGCGGGCCTCCTGGTCTGTGTCTACAGAGTCCAACGCCAAGAGTACTTTCCCTAGTAGGCCTAGTCCCAGTACCAGAGTGTGATTATTAAACATCTTCAATGTGGTTTTCATTACAAAAAACATGTTTCACATAAAAGCTTCATAATATACTCCAGAGACAGAATTAGTGCATGTTTAAAATCTGAATCCAGGCTGGCTATTTCTGATAATGTTTTCATTTCTTCCAGTGTTTTTTTTTTTTTTTACTCTTATAAATACGCACCCAGTTTCCTACCAGGTTAAACACACACGGAACACTTTTGCTCTGAGCACCATGATTGCCTCTCAGTAGCTTCTTTGGGACCATCATCCCAACCCCAGGAGAGTAGTTCTCATTTCTATTCAGACTTGTTCCTTCCCCCAGTTCAGGCTGGTGTTGACCAAAGCCCAGCAGATGGCAGGTACCAACAAAGGTTTGTGAGCAGAGACCCAATGAAGAGTTACGAATAATTTCACCAAGATCTAGTTAAGAAAACACACAGAAAATAAGTGATTTCACCTTACAAAAAGCCTTGACTTGAGTTTAAACAGGAGATGGAAGCGAAAGGAATGAAGTGTCGCTTCAGTCCCAGGTGGCTTCTCTACCGCAGTTACAACAAAGCTACGGCAGCAGCCCAGGGCCGCTGCTCCTACGGGCCTCCGCTGATGGCTGGCGAGGCAGATGCCGACGGCTTGAAGAGAGGTAGGTAAAGTCCAAATTTGTTTTCAATCCCTGCAAACGTTGCAACTGCCAGTTTGTAGCCCCCAACGTGATCAGGATTGGGAGCAGGCAGTGTGATCCTGGATTTAGGGACTGGCTCTGATCCCATGGGTTTCCTAAATGGAAAGATAGTAGAGTGAGAATCTGAGTTTTATTATTATTATTTTTTTAACTTGGTAAAAACAACCTTCAAAACCTGCTGAAATCTGACTCCCAGAGGAGCCTGGAACTCTAGTTACCTGTGTGTTGTCTGAAGACATGATTTCAGCATTTTCCTACATCTTTCCTACTTCATCGTCGGGACGAGAGGAGACTGCATACCTTTCTCCACGACAACAGAGTACTTACTAGAAGCAGCTGAATTTAGCAGGGTACTTACACTCCTCCAAAATCAACGTAGAACCATCGCTGTAGCAACTCATACGTCAGCAGAGTTACACCAAACTGGGGGGAGGACCGAAACACGCGAGCTTCAAAAAAAATGGTGAAATAACAGATACAATTAGATTTTTTAAATTCACCGGATACCAAAGGTTTAGTTAAGAACAAATTATTTCCATACCGCCAGCTCCTTTCCACAAAGCTCTGGGGCCTTCTTCCCGCAGGATCTTCCTAAAGCAGTCGATCACTCCGCTGTAAGTGGTCTGGCCGGCCCGGGCGGCCACCTGTAATCGCGTCTTGATAACATCAGCAGGGGTCACTAAAGATGCTGCAGGCATACCTGCAGGAAAGACAATACCTTCGCAGTCTGGTCACATTCTCACTACATAAAACAACTGTGCTTTGAACTGCTGGCCGTGGAAAGAAAGTTAAGAGTCTGATGAAATCAAACGCCTCTTTCGCCGTCCCCTCGGGGACGCACAGCCGTGACTGTCGGGCTGCAGGGATGGCGGAGGCTCGGACGCACCTACAGACACGCCTCACCGCTCCTCCCCCAAACCTCCAGCTGCCACTTGCTATGCTTACACTCGTCAGCGGTTTTAAGGAATTATTTATCAAGACAACGACTTCAAGTGATTGAGAGCAAATGGAGAAAGTTTTTTGTTTTTTGAGTTTGGGTTTTTCTTCCTCTTCCCTGTTGAAATCAGAAAGTCATTAGGTCCGATTTTTCAGAGGTGAAGCATGTTATCCGTTTCCCCTTCCTGCTTCTCTGCGGCTGCTGGCAGTCACCAGAGGTGCCTCCTCCCACACATCCAACCACCCCACCCTCCAAACCCCAACCTCTCCAGTTACATCAGAAAAAGACTTTACTGATAGCTAAACAAACGGCGCGCGCGCCCGCGAGCACGTGTGTGCGTGGTGACCCGAGGGGGAGACTGCCACCGACAGCCCAGCTGAGGGTTCCTCTTTCCTGTGACTGACATCTCCAGAGGAAAATACCTGACAGAACGCTTCGAATGTATACTGGCTGATGACCAATGAAAAAGAAACAACAATAACAACAACACCCCCCTCCCAAAATCACCAATGGGAAATTTTTCTACAGTCACTTTATCCAAACTGGGGCAGCCCATGTTTAGATTTTTTAAAAGCGAGACTGTACTCAGAAGACACTGTCTCTTATGGTTTTATTACTTTTCCATTATGAACCTATTCCAAACCAAATTGGTCAAATGCAGATGCATAAATCTCCTTTGCTTTTTTTAAGGCTTAATAATTCTGTAAGAATTTCTGTCCAAACCAACGTGGTCTGGCTCACGACTCCATCTCATCCTTCTAACAGACAGCTTTAAAGTTACAGTGTGCGCATGTGTGCCTGGGAGAAGTCGCTGGGGTACACGTCTGCATTTATATCACTAAGCTCTATCTTTTCCTCTTCTATCTTTACTGAGCTCCTCCAACCTTCATCCTAAGTAACAGTTTTCATAAAATGCATCACAATTTTGCACGTGAAAAGCTCACTTTTATATCCAGTGCTTCGCTGGATAAGTCATACTGAATTTCCTATTAGCTTGGAGGAATTATTTTAACTTTGAGCCAGGAATTTACCCTCCAACATAATGGAAGGAAACATGAAAAATGCTTAGAAACCCACTGTGTTCACACCACCAATTTTGTTTTACTTCCTGGTTTAGAGTTTAGCAAGGCTGTCTGCTCTAGACACGCAGTAAAACCCTCCTTACAACGGCAGGCAGGCGTGTCGGAGGGTGACTGAGAAAGACATACAAGCAATAAAATGGGTAAAAAGTTTCCTTCAGTTAGGGCAGTTTTCACAAATAGTTCCTTGTTACGAAAAAAGGGAGAAGTATTGGGGAGGGAGGGAGGACAGACACTGATTAGTGGAATAAAAGTGCCAAGAGAAATGGGTCAGATGCTTAGCAAGTTGTCTGGCAAAACTGGTTGGTGTATGTGTTTACGGGGCGGCCTGCACATGACCCTCACCCTCTCCATCGCCGGCTCCCACCTCTCGCAGGAGGACAGCTGCTGGGGCCTTGGAGGAACTGCGGACATCCCTGTGGACAGGGGGTTTCTGGTGTGGAGGTCGGGCTGCTCTGGCGCAAGGCCAGGAAAGCAGCACCTACCAGGAAGAGCTTGGCCACCGGAGATCTGTTGATTCTGGGGGTCAGGGCTAGCAAAGACTCCAAGCGAACTTGCCTGGTCCCTCCCGGCTCCCGAAAGGCTTAGACGATGCTGATTAAGAGGTCAAGTTTTCTCTGTTTCCAAAGAGGGGCAGTTGGAGGAGTCTAAGAAACAGGGAAGCTTCTTTAAAATGGGACCGGCAGCCTACCTGATGCTTCAGTGATGAGATCAGTGATGAGACCCTGGGGCCACCCCCTACCTGTGAAACAGGAACCCCCCGGGGTGTTCTCCAGCCAATAAAAAGACTGCAATTCCTCAAGGGAGCCCTGGCAGCTAGAGAGCAGAAATTCATTTACAAAAACAACAAAAAAGCATGATTGGCGAAATACAACTCTGGTACAAGAACATACTGTATAACACAGGAAATAGAGCCAATATTTTATAGTAACTATAAATGGAATATAACCATTAAAAACTGAGTCACCATGTTGCATACTTGAAGCTTATAACTGCATGTCAACTATACCTCAATTTAAAAAAAAACCCAGCAAAGACCAATAAATCAGTATCATATGGGAAAAAAATACAATTAAGGCAAGTCAGCCTTAATTTTCATAAATATCTCAGTAGTATTTGTAAAGAATGTGCTTCTCCATTTATGGGTTACAAAGTTAGTACCTGTTTATTTTGGATCAAGGTTAAAAGTCTGCCCAACATCTCTTTTCATCCTTATTTTTATTATCTACTTGATGTATCAACTTCTAAGAAAAGTGTAAAGTTTCATTGGGAAAGAGAAAATACCACATTCTTGTCATACTTTTAAGTTGAGGTTTTATAAGACAATATTATGTTGATAATACAGAGAGTTTGATGGCAACGCATCTCCTCAGTGAATTTGACCTTTTCTAAGTGTAAAGCATCCCTCTGTGCTTTTGAATGCTGTTTTTAAATTCTGAATTCCACTTAGTTTGACATTAATATTGCTACACTTGCTTACTGTAGGCATTTGCCTGGTACATATTTTCCGATCCATTCTCTCTCCATCCTTCTATGTAACTGTTTTCTCAAACTTCAGATGACGAGATTTTCTTTCACAACTTGGCTAAGTGTTTGTTTTCACTAGGGGCACTGAAGGCATTCAGTTGTGGCCCTTAGGCTGATTTCTGCCATCCTGTGTTAGTTACGGTTTGTATTTTCTCTGTTTCTAGGTGTTTCCCTTTTGATTTCCACCCTTCCCTGATGAATTAGTTTAAACAGCCCACGCGCTAGTTACACAGGTGTAATGTTCACAGTGTGTGTGCAACCGGTGAGCACGGACATGTTCGCAGGCTGCGGGCTTGGCACCCCTCCCCCCGCTGTCTTCCTCACCATTACCCGCCTCCCAGTGACCCTGCTTGTGTAGAAACACCTCAACCAAAGTTAGCAGTTATTTGGACCAACTCTCTGGTATAACTTTGATTTGCTGTTTCCTATCTCCCTCATTTTCCTCTTTCTTAAACTCTCCACTCTGCCTCAGAGGGGTCTGTGACGGGTGCCTCTGAGCCCTGGCTGCGAGAGGCTAACTGGGGTTTGGCTCTCACTCCTGCTACCGTGCCTGCCTGGGGACGGCGCCGCGGCACAGGACATCCTCTCCTGGACGTTCTGAATGTACCCAGTACCGCGGACGAGAAGTCAACCTTCCATTATTGACTGGTTTTCTGTCCGCCTTTCCTTCTTTCTTCCCCCGGAGTAACTCCTATTCAATAAATGTTAGCCCTGCTGGATTCATCCTCCAGCTCTCTTAAATTTTCTCTTATTTTTCACCTCTGTCCCCTATATTCTAGAGTTTTCTTGTTTGTTGCCCATGACTTTATTTTCCAGATGTCTCATCTGGTGTTTTTCTATGGATTTTTAATTCTGACAGTCCTTGTATTAACTTTCAAGAAAGCTTCCTTACTGGTTGTTCCTTTCAAATCTCTCTGAGGACCCTAATTATAGTTCTTAAAAGTTCTTTTCTGTTCCCTGAATTGAGTGTTTTCTCTGTAATTCTACTGTTTCTTACCTGATTGCTTCTGCTTGTCTGAGGACCTCTGGCTGTCTACTGACATTCAAGGTCAAAGAACAGGCTGAATGGGGTTGTGGATGGCTTCCACTGTGCCCTGAGCCAGCCGTCGCCCCAAGGCCTCTCTCCTGAATGGAGGGCGTCCACGGGTTTTGTGAAATGGGTGAGGCCTGTTAACTGGACGTAGGGCCTAAGACAGCCTGACAGAGCAGGGACATTCCAAATCCTGAAAGGTGGAGCGCTTCACTCTGGAACCAGAAGGAATCATTTTCTCCCCCTCTTTGGAAGAGCTGCCATTGCTTCGTTATTTCTTCTCCTGTGTCTGCGGTAAAGGTCTGGAATTCCCATGAGCCTTGCCCTGCTTTATAGCAGGGCTTTACAGCTGCCCTCCCCAGGCACACGTCCTTTCCTTAGAATGCAGCTCTGGGCTTTTAGCCTGGGTTCAAATGTTGCCTGAAGCCCCATACAAAAAGAAGGAGAGAGAGACCAAGCCGACCTTCCTGCAGTAAATGCAGTTCTTTAACTCTTCTAACAATTTACCCTAAAACCTACCCCCTCCTCACTCCAGGCATTCTGTTGTTCACCCACAGGTTAACATTATCCAGCTCTGCTCTGACATTAATAAAAGCATTTTCTCCTGCTGCTGTTTTGGGCTGTGGTATCTTTCACTGCAGTTTCAGAGTCACTATGGTTCTGTTTCCTGTCTTCTGACGGCTGGTGCGAATAAGGAGTTTTTAAAGAGTATTTTCTAGTATTTCACAGTATTTGGGAGGAGAGGAGCGATGGATGAATATGCTCAGTCCATGACCTTGATCCAACCTCTCCAGTACCTTTTTTTTTTTTTTAAGGATCTAAGAAATGCTTTTAAATTATCTTAACCTTTATGTCCACATAATTTAAAAATTGTTTCATTTATATAACTATGTGCCAAAAGTACTTTTCTCCTAACTTCATTCTAGCACGTCTGTGAAAGCATCACGATCAGTCACACACACAACACTGCCACATCTGTGTTCTGAACAGCTTTTAAAGATATTCTTGAATTACACCTTGGCCTAAAGCTAATTAATTCAAAGACAAGATCACAAGACCACCCCTTCAGTGTGACTTGTTCCTACACCTCACCACTCTGACGACTGAGATGATCTGGAATGACAGATCGCCCTACAAAGCTGAGAAGTACTGGACATCCTTCATCTGATACCACCCATCAGCCATACTGAGATGCCCTTCATCAGTCAGAAAGCAACACTTAATTACAGGGAATTAGAATTTGGTTTCTTAATTTCAGGCTCCCTGTTTCAGGCCTCACCTTCAGACACATGAGGCAGTTGGGCTAATGAACATGAATTCAAATATCAGTTAGACTTAACTCCATCCTGTGAATTAATGGAGATGTTTCTAGTGTTTAAAGACCTTCTCAGTTTATAACAAAAATATAAATAGCATAAATCTAAAAAAAAATTAATATTCTCTATGTTTTAAGACACCAACCACCACCTGTTACAAATCTGTATATTACTAAAGCAAACTAACCTCAAATCAAATCAAATTTTTGGAAAAATATAATACTTACTGAGTAAGAGAAATTACTGTCAAAACATAAAAGGTAAAATCATATTCACTGAATCCCAGGTCCATCTTATGTATTAACAAGGTTTTTCAACAAAAAAAATCTGTCTTCTGTGTATAAGAAATCAATTGAAACATAAAAATTGCATTTTACATAAAAATGTATATTGTGTATAAAATATAAAAATACATATAAAAATAGTATTGAGGCATTTCTGTCTTAGAATAAATAAGTTAGTGGTCAACTACTATGCCTCATAGCTTATTTTGAGACAAGCTTTTCATCTGTCTCTTAATGACAACAAAGATCACTTTGGCCCTGGGACCTACTTCCTGGGCTTCTGCATACACTCTGTCAGTGTGTCCTCGCCTGAGGACACGCCTTTGTCCTCTCTGGTACCCACCAGGGGAATGCGGGGGTCTGATCCAGCTTCCACCCAACAGCCCACACACGCGTGTGCACTGCCACCCTTCATGATGGCATCACACTGCGCACACTTCTGACCAAAGGCCCTCCTGCCCTTTTCCACCCCGAGTTCAGCTCCCTGCCAAGCGCACCAGCAGGCTCTCCACTCAGCAGACAGCATTCTGCTGCCTCCCCTGACACCTGTTCACTGCTCATCACTGGAGATAGATTTGTATGTTTGTCTTATTTAAAAATACACATTACTAATCCTTCTATTAATTTTGGTACATTTTTAGGAATTTTAATTTGGATCTTTGGAGAAACAATCCTTTTCAAATAATGATACATTCATTTCTTCTTTTCTAATATTTACGCCTCCTACTTCTTTTTCATATTTTACCACATTGACTGGAACTTCCAAAATAAGGCTGAAAAACAGGATGATAGAAACACCCCTGTCTTATCCCGAACGTTAAAGAAAATGGTGGGTGTGACATTTGCCATCGGCTTCTGATATCTGTTATGAAATTAAGACGGTAGCTTAGTTCTCATTACATACTTCATACAGATTTGTGAAATATACAAGACCATTGGGCTTGATCTGTTCTCTCAAGAAGAAACCAATGACAAAGTCCGTCCTGTATTGTCCCGACTCACAGGGAAGGGGAGGATAGACGATAAAAGGAAACGTTTCATAGTCAGTGTGGCAGCCAGCTCCCAGCATGGGCTTCAGGGGTCTGCACCTCCTAGTCTTCACACCTCTGCTTCTGTATCGCCTCTGCGTGTTACACAGCGCTCAGTAGTATGAAGAACAGGAGGTGTGGGAATGAGGGGTGCAACCTCCAGGCTTGGTCACAGAGACATGGCAGCTTCTGCTTTGCTTTCTCTTCTCTCCCTCCTCCCCCCCCCACCTCCTCCTTGCTTGTCCCTCCCCATTGCCCCACCCCAATCTCACTCTGGGGGAAGCCTCAACCTCCACGTCCTGAGGACACCCAAGCTGACCTATGAAGAGGCCGAGCAGCAAGGAAGTGAGGTGTCCTGCCAGTGGCCATGTGACTGAGCCATCTTGCAAGTGTGTCCTCCAACCCCAGCCAAGCCTCCTGGAGTCCCGGCTGACATCCTGACTGCAGCCTCGTGACAGGCCTGAGCTAGAGGCACCCAGATACGTTGCTCCTGACCCGCAGAAAACTGGAATAAACCTTTGTTGTTTTAAAAGCTGCTAAGTTTTGGGGTAATTTGTTATGTGGCAATAAATAATTAATATGGAAGGTATCTGGAAAACAACTCTGAAAGACAACAGGATGGCTAGAGGGCAAAAATAACAGCTGCATATGGCTATGCCTTAAAAACAAATCTTTTTTTTTTTTTTTTTCTTTAACAAGCAAACTCACTTCAGAGAATTTATTTCTCCAAGGAAAATGATCCAAAGTAGGGGGAAAGCCTTTAGGCACAAAGATTTTTTTTTTTTTTTTTTTTTTTTTTTACCAATACCATGTATTTAAATTTTTTCGGAAAAAAAGTTTAAGTTATCTAAGATTAAAGATAAGTATACAGCAATTAAAAGTTTAAAATATTGTTTACAAAGTTTTAAATGACATAAAATTAATATTATTATTGAACATTTAAAAATACTTCTTACGTGCCAGGTACTTTCTTGGATCTTTACATCTATTAATTCACTTAATCCTCATAATAAATGCATGACACTAAGACAGTTCTTATCCCCGTACATAGGTGGAGAAACAAGCAGAGAGGGATTGACTAGCTCACTTGGGGCAGTTCTCAGCAGGGAAGCTGGAATTTGAACCTCGATAGTCTGACCCCACAGCACATGCCATTAACCATTTTGCTGTCACGGTTAACGATGCTTCAGATGTGATATTAAGTGAACACCACATACCCACAGCGTGAGCACAGCTCTTAAAAACCTTCCAAGGAAGCGAGGGGAAATTAGCAAAAAATGTTCAATGGTGATTATTTTAGAGTCATGGAATAATGGATGTTATTATTTTATTTAACCTTCCTGATACTTTCCAAATATTTTACAATGATCAAGATTATTTTCATAATCAAACAAAAAAAGGAAGACAATAAACTTTAATAGAGAAAAAAAATGCACCCGTAATTTCTACAGCCCTGTTAGCATGGATTATCTAGCAAAACTCCTGCCCAGAGACGAAGTCCTGTCTGGGCAGCCATTGTCCCCAAAAGAAGAGTTCAAGGCAACTTGGAGAATGTCGTAGACTTTGATCTGAGTTCTAATATGTGTCTTCTGATTCACAACTGACTTCTCTGGAGTGATCAGACAGATCCTCTTCGGTTCAACATAATACTGGCTAACACTCACTGAGTATTTACTCTCTGCAGGCTACACGCTGTCCTTCACGTGGCTGCTCTCACCTGGGCCTCACAATTGCTCTCTCCAGTCAGTACAATTATCGTCTCCCTTTATAGCTGAGGAAACCGAGGCTTGGGAGAGTTTAAGTAATTTGCCCAAGGTCACAGACTCCTAAGTGGTGTGTTAGTTCTCCCCAGTAGGTCTTCGTACCTTATTTCAAGTAAGTAATTTAAAGTAAACTGTATTCCATCCTTTTGGTTCCCAAAATTATCATTTATACATATGTGAATGACAGAAAGGACACAGCGAGTCGAAGGCTAACGTCAGATTAAAACTGGGAATTTCTATATATCCTAGTCTTCAAATTCTGGGCTTCTGATTTAGTTTGAGTGGTCTTCACTGCTACTCATACAGCTAGGCTCCCTGAGCAGCCAGGAAAGGACACCCCTGCCTCATCCCCCAACAACACCACCCTCGAAGAAAAGGGATTAACCAAGAAATAAAGAGGAGCCCCATGGGTTCCTGCCCCCAGGGGTCCCCCGGCTCCCGGGGCCACAAAACAGTGAACAACTTCTCAAAGCAGGGGGTCACTCTCAGGAGGCTCAAGACCGTGTCTGATGAGAACAACACCTGCATCAGAACTGTCTGGACCCAGGCATCCTGTGACTGCCTTGGGGTCTGTTAACTCATTAAATGTTTGTCACCACCTGGAGAGCTGGTCCAGCTCTAGCCTGCAGGGTCTCGGAACAAGAGAGGAGCATCAAAGAACCAAGTGACTCCTGCTGGGGCTAGAACCAAACTTCCTCCAGGGATTTACGCTGGGAGCACAGAGTCCAAACCTCCAAGCCTGTCTTCTGGGTATTTTCACTGTAGCAGAGCAGAACAGACCACAGCCACTTCTCCCTGAGACCCAATACACACCCCCTGCAATCTCAGAACCTTACACCACAAGGAAGACTCAGGTCTCCAACTGACCCAAGCAGCTTCTGGTTCTACTATATTTCTTTTCTCTCAATGATAATAACTACTGCTTAATAAATCCTGGACAAGCTTTTATGTACTATTTTGGCTAGACACCTTTCAGGCACAAGCATGAACATTTAAAAAACCTTCTGACTGAACAGTTCTCCTTCTTAACGTTATGAAGTATAACTGTGAAGTGACAAGAAACCAGAAATGGAATCCAATAATACTACAAATGCACCGCATTTTAATGAGCTTTGTCTTAGAGTTAAGAAATTCAGCTTGTCTGGTGGTCTAACTTGCCAGAGGTAAGATTAATTTCTTTCCCTTGCCTTCAGTAGCTCTTCAGAGCAACCTACAGCCATCTCACAGGCACCCCGTCAAGAACTAGACGCCAAAGCCCCAGCGCGGGGGCACTCACCGGCGACAGCGCCAGCCAGGAGCAGGCTTCCGGGGCTGACGTGCCCGTCTTCGCTGGCCAGGGCCGCCTTCACGTGAGCGTAGCACGGGAAGTAGATGGCCGAGAAAGGAATGTCCCGCAGAAAGCATGCTTTGGCACCCTGTACATTTGCAGAGGAAGAAAAACCACATGAAACACACATCCCATTGAGAAGATCAAGCTTCTCTGGAACTTACCTCAGAACAAAATATTCCAGGAGAAGACCAAATTTGTACTTACAAGTTGAAAGGGGAACAGAAAAAAAAAAAAATATATATATATATAACCCCAATTTTTGCAAGTAATAAATTAGAATTTTGTTTTTAAAATTAAGACATTTTATTCTGTGGTGTGAGGGAAAGGGAGGGAGTTCTTGCTCATTCTAATGGCAACACTGCAATGAAAAACATTTTTGGAACTCTGCCTGCAACATTATTTTAACATTCCTAAAGGGTGGCAGGTCACTGGCATTTCAAGGAGTATCTGTTTAGAAGATGGGTAGCAAGATGCTTCTTTGTTTACACACAAGGAAGTAGACAAATTATACAGGTGGTGGGGGAAGGAGTTTGTTTTCCATATTGAGACTCTGATGAAAATGTTGGACTCTTTCCCAGGAAAAAATTATAATACATACATAAAAAGTTATACATCTTTTCAAGGGGTCCATGGATCCCCTAATTTATTCATATACTTACCCTTTACTCCCCAGGGCTTATGAAGCATTGATAAATGGCTGTACTAAAGCTTTAAAATGTCCACTTAATTTCTACACATTGAAGAGCTGTGTGTGGAACCATTAGCAATGAAGGCGAAGTCTTCACCAAATAATTTCTGGTGCCAAAATTATGCCATAGGGAGGCCTTGAAAACTGACGCATGCCCAGAAATATGACGTAAAATTCTAATGGAAACCACAAGACATACATTGCATTTTAAGGAGGCTAAATGGGAAGGAAGTCCCCCACTTTCAACACTTAATGATTTAATATTATTTCTTTCACAGATTTCTAATACCCAAAAATTTTCACCAAATTTAGAAATTCTTCAAAGAACATAATGAATCCATCCAGATTGCAAAGACTAAGCCAAGCCCACGTTGGATCTCGGGTATTTGCCTCACGCTTGGCTCCAATCTGTCAAACCTCCTTAACACTGCACATCTGTTACTGCAGCCTTAGCTTTCCTGACACCCGCATTACACTCCGGACTCACAATGAGCTTTGGGTAATAAAACCCTTAGTCTTTTTCATATGAACTGCTGTTAACCTAGGCCTACTGTAACTTATTTAGTTGCCTTAAACAAGTAACACAGGCAGGACTTTCTGTTTAATCCTATTACACTTCATCCTAGTTGGGCCCATCCTTCCAACCAGAACAAATGCTTGGAATCTGGGTTCTGTCATGTCGGCTACTCCTCAATCAACTCACCCATGTTGTGTTAAGCTGCCTCTGTCCACTGTAAGTATATAGACATTAAAAAAAAAAAAAAAAAAAAAAGAAAAGAAAAAAGAGGAAAAAAAAAAAAAAAAAGGAGCACAGATCTCCATCACGTACTGCCAGTCAGCCCACACTTCTGGTAACTCCCAAGCTGGTAAATGCCTAACTGAAAAAGAACCACCACTGAATCCACCACACCCAAATTCCTCATTTTTTCACATGTACAAGTTGAAGCCAGGATAGTTAATCTATCAATCGCACGTTTATTAAGGGCCATGCTGTTGGCTTGCTCAAGGGACCTCCCTGGAGGCAGTGCCAGAGACGGGTCCAAAACTCGGGACTCTGGAGTTTCTCCTACCTCCCCCAGCTCTTTCAAGGGGAAGAAGTACAGTATGACACTAACATCCATGTAACGTCCAGCCCTTTCCTAAAGATTAGTTTTTAAAGAAGTTAACATCCAGGGAGTTACTGTGTAAGGGAAACACTGTCACCGATGTTTGCCTGTTTTCACTTCCTTTTCCTTATTCTGACTCCAAACCTTCCTGTAAGTTCCACTCACTACCTGCCCACATGCAGTCTGTCCAGGAGATACTCAAATTAGATACCAAATAACCAACTCAAATGAAGATCAGTTAAATCTTCATGTCTGGCTCCCTCAATATAGTTTAAAAAAATTGCCATATTGCTAACTTTTTAAACAAATCACTTTGGAGTAATTTTTTAGGATGATGTAATTCTTCCTTGCACAAATCTTGCTTTTTACCAAACCAGTTAGTTTCTACTGTTGACCTCATCTCCCAAATCTTCGCATCTTAAGAGTTGAACTTTGGTCTGTAGGCTCTGCTTATTTTTTTTGCTGGTTACTATTATCTCTTTAAAATGTTACCCTTCCCCAACTATAAAACAGTAAGTGCTTATCCCAGGCAACACAGAAAAGTATTAAAGATTTAAACTGCCCTTCACTGTCGCCAGCAAGAGAAGCACTGCAACTGCTGCTCACGTCTTAGGGCGTCCCCCCTGCCCCCCGCCAACCGCATCCCCCCTCAGCAGGGGTAAGAACAAGCATTCCACAGTTGGATTCACGCTTCTGTGGTTGAGTTATGCCTTTTCTTCTCCTTAAATTCATGCTACATGGTTTTGTTTTTTTTCTTTTCTTTTTTTTTTTTTTTTTGGAGGGGGGTGGTGGTGAAGGGGCAGCATGGTCTAATGTCTCCAGTCCTCAGCCAAACTGCCTCAACTTCTTTTCTGTATGTTGTTTCAAAAACTCTACCACTATCTTCGGTCTTGGCTTTTCTGTGGGTTCGGTCCAGTAGCCTCACCGTTGTCCAAGCTTTGCAATGACTTCACTTTCCCATTTCCATCTCCTGGTTAGCCTGACTCCTCCCAGACAAAGCTACTCAATGCCCCATTCATCTGATCCATCAAGGTACACCTATCACTCCACATCTCCTCTGATGATTGCTAAGCTGGGAATACCAACCTCTTACCTCTTCATTCATTTAAACCTAACACCGCCCTTTACGAGGATCCTTTGAGTAGAAGACAGGCAGGGAGTAGATTCCACACGGCTCCACACTGTCTACACTTGCTCAGTGCTGTTCCAAGTTCTCTTCACGCTCTTCTATCTGCCTGTGTCAGTGTCTCCTGTTTCAGAATGTAAGCAACCAGGAGCCAGAAACTACTGTTGGGTTTTATTTAGAAAACACTCATCAATATCTTTGGCTGTTGGGGCCTAAGACGTGTTCCTGGTGACACTGACTTGGCTTTGCCAATTCCCATAACAAACACCGCAACTACACAGAGAAATGAGGGACTTTGGGATACACTTAGGCTCCTACAAGGGAAAGTGACTCATTCCTTGGAAAAATACATTAGAAACCAACACGAAGCTTTTAGTTTTTCAGGCAAAGATATACAATTTGTTCGGGATACAACAGAGATTAGGAGGGCATAGTAGGTAATTTTGTACTGGAATATTGTAAAGGGTGGGGGGAAGTCAGCAATTAACGTCTCTTATGCTACTTGGTTTCAATGTCATCAGAAGACCATGGGAAAGTGTCATCTCAACTCAGAACCTCCCTGTGACAGGGGAAGGGTCCAGGCAAGTGAAGCAGCAGCTAGGTTTTCCCAAGGAACCCTCCCTCCTTCCCTGAAATCATGACAATAAATCGTGCATCTGCATGAGAACAGTAGCCTAAGAAGAGGTGTGATGTGCTTTAAGAGATGTTTTGAAAACAGTTTCAGATGACTAAGAAGAAAAATGACTTGATCAAAACACGAATGAACAAACAAAAAAGAACAAATCTACAGCACAGGCAGAGCTACACTGTCAAACACCAAAGGAAACATGGTTGAGAATGTGTTGTACTTTTCCTACCACGGCTCAGACAAACGCGGTCAAATAACTTATGCACGCTGGAGCAAAGGGAGACGATGGGAGAGGCCTTAGGTCTCTGATTATTTGAGAAAAAGGAAAAGCGAGGGAACAAAGAGGTCTTGTGGAACAACCGCCACCTCTGCTCCACAGCGGCAGGGCCGCCTGCCAGCAGGTTACAGCGCTTAAAACTCCAACTGCCACGGCTGGAGGTACGACGAGCCCCTAGTGTCAGCCTCTCCTCTGTCACTGAGGCTGTGTAATGAGTCCTGGGGAGATCAGGCTCTGAATGTTCCTCGCCTGGCAAAAGGCCAAAGGTCGCCTTCTTCAGCTCAGGGACTTTTTTTTTTTTTTTAAAACACTTTAAGCAAAGTCTTATTTTCAAGGAAAAAGTACATTTTCTCATCTTTTGTTTTTGGCATAAATTTTAATCCCTTCTAGTGGAATCAAAACCTCCTGAACCCCTTGCAGTGTCATCTAAAACTTGAACTTCCTTTATTTCTGGATTTAAAAAAATCTATTCACCAATGAGGAAATAATTATAAAAGTCCCATAAATAGTATTAACTCCAGTACAAGCATTAAGGGACGGTGGGAGTGAGGAGGTCGGTGGTCCCAGCCTCTCCCAGCGCCTGCGTCCTTCCACAGCCCTGCACCTGTCCGGGCATCCGGGCAGCATGTTGCTTCTCCCGCACCCCAGGCATCAAAGCCCAATTCCCAAGGAAAGCTAATTTTGCAGAAGGCTGGAGAAAAGGCACAGACTTCTTAAATTTCCCTGGTCTCTTCCCCCCACCACTTCCTTCATGTCTAAGGCACAAAGGCAGGTGCCAATCTGTAAGGCTGCCTGGGGCAATGCCTGACCTGTGGCTCCAGCACAATGAAAAGGGAGGGAGGCAGGATGAGAAAAAGGCTTTCAGAGTTCCAACAGTGAGAATGTTTCCCAGATTCCTTGATAAATCCTTCACTTAGTGGTGAACACTCCACTCCTACATCTAAACATAAACCCATCTGACTTGAATCCTACCTGCCCCACGTACAATTTTTACTAAGTGATCAGCCACTCTGAACCGGCAACTTCATAATAAAGGGCGACATTCCATGCTGCCCAAGAGCCTGCGTCAGCAACACAAAAATAATTACTTTAACCATTAAAAAAAATTAATAAATTACAAAGTATGCTACCTGAAATAAATCTTTAAATGGTTTTCAGGAAAATCCCCACGTTTCCCTGCCTTAAGCCTTTCTCACTGTTTCTCTAGGCGGCCCTGCCCTCAGACATTATCTGGTTGGCCCTGAATTTCCTATGCACACACGGCAAAAGTCACTTGGGGGAAATTACTAAGTGCAAAATGCAATCATCCAATCTCTTCCTCTTCATTGAAGCATTCTTTCTCCAAAGAGGGGAAATAATTGTTATTTTCTCTTTTTAATAAAAGGTCCACTAATAACAGGCAGGAACAATAAACGGCATCTCTGGGGAGACCTATATGTAAATAAACCAGAATCAAAACTCAGACCTAGTTTAATTATCGACTCTGGCTCCATTCCAATTCCGTATCCCTCTAAAGTCTCTCCATCACCATTCTATTTAAGGTCTAAGAAAGGTTCTTTTAAGGGCAGGCTGCACTTAACATCAAGTTAATAGTCCATGATGGACACAGGTCAGTTAGACAGGTTTAGAGACGCTGGGCCACAGTATCACCACGGCAAAGGAATTATTTGTTTTGCTTTTCATGCTTTTTTTTTTTTTTTTTTTTTTTGATGTGGACACTATGTTGAAAGCCCAAAGGAGCTTTACTCAACTCTTAAGTTGCTGGAATCATCCACCCAAGTTAACTCTGGCAGCTCTTTCTGGCATGAAATTGTCAAAAGATGTAACACAACAAGATTTATATCTTCCATACACACACACTGCCATCTCCAATGTCTTTTTTCTTCTTTAAAAGCTCTTCATCCTAGACAGTATCACACCTGCCCAATCAGTCTGAGGGGAAAAAGAAGAGTCCTGAAGGATGGTGGCCGATAAAGAAGTCAGGGCCAGGGCAGGTCTTTTCACATGCTAATTCCTGTTTCTTCTAGCTGTACCTGCAAACACAGCTCTAAACAGACTATTTCTAATACAGGGAAAGGTAATTACACTCACAAAGGCACCTCTGTGTCATGGCTGGGCACCAGGAGCCAGCAGGTCTGGGAGACAGAGGCTTAACAGAGACTCCTGCAGTGAATGCACATTGTCTAGCGTGAGGGAAAATGCCAGACTGGGGGACCCTGCAGCATTCAAGACAACAGTGGTGCACCTTGTCTGAGAAGGTTATTTAATGCTTCTGGCACCTGTAGTCAAAGCCACCCCTCTTTTCCTACCTTACAGGTTTAGAATTTATTTGGCATGGATAATTGTATATTTTGATCCTGGAGCTACAAACAATGGGCAGCATGTCAGGTCTTGACCCTTGCACATTCCTCCAGGTTTCTCCCAAGCGAGTTAACCCTTGTGCACACGGCCTGGCAGCACCTCCCCGCCCGGCCAAGAACCAGTGAGGCCCACGGGCCTGGGATGTGAACAAGGTGAGGTGAGTGTCAGTATCTCGCTGAGAAACATCACGGGTGCCAGGTGCCGTTATGTGATTGTGCCACTGGTGTTCAAACCAAGTAAGTCAGCCAACAAGTGGAGACTTGGTACCAGTGACGCTGAAGTTACTTTAATTTGAATTTAAAATACCAGTGCCTATCATTTGCTTTCTTTAGTCCAGGGACTTTAAGGATATTGGTATCTCCTTAATTTCACTGCAGTTCTAACAAAGGCATCCTGGTAACTCAGGAGTTTTGGTGGGAGATGCCCCTCCTATGTCAGTTCTAATTCTCTACTTTTCTACTACTGTACGTCACTTTGCCATCAACGATCCTCCTCACTGAGATGGGATGGAAATCTAGTAAGCGGCTCAGAGTTGCATTACATGGAATTTTAGTCTCTAAGAAGTTTTGTCACCTTCACAAAGCTCATCTGTAAAATACACCCCATCTCCTCAATTCTTCTGTTCTTTCCCAACTTCTTCCTGCTACCTATTTGCAAGCTGCATAGTCTGTTTCTGGCCCCAGGGTTTAGACCCTGGAAATTTTAATATAAATACTTAACTCATAGTCTTTGTTACCCTCACCTTCTTCCTCTCCAATACTTGCACATTAGACTACGTACATCCAACCCTCCATCATTGTTACATATTTTAATTCTACCTTAGATAACATGAGGCATTGTAATTAGCATTCCAGATACACACATTTAAATTCAGGCAATGTTATTTAGACTACATATTTATCACTCTCTTTGCTCTCCATCCCTTGTTCCATCTCGAAACTACCATCTGGAATCACTGTCCTTCGACCTGAAGTACATGCTAGAATTCACTTTAGTAAGGGTAAGGCTCTACTTTTGATACGCTTTCTGAAATCTATTTTACCCTCGTAAAGACATTTTTATAGGGTATAGAATTCTAGGTTAAAAGGTTTTTCCTCTTCACACTGAAGATGCCATTCAAATGTCTCTGGCTTCTACTCTTCCTGTTCCTGAGTTAGCCATCAGTTCAGCTGCTTCCGTTTGAAGAAAATTTGCTCTTTTCTCTGGACACGTAAAAGCTTCTCTTCAGCATTAGTGTTCAGCAATTTCACTCTGTTGCGTCTAGTCTGGATTATTTTTATTTCTCCTGCTTGGGATTTGCTGTACTTCTTGAATCTATGAATTGATAGCTTTCAATAGTTCTGGAGAATTTTCAGCCATCATTTCAACTCTTCTCCTGGTTTTCTTTTATACCTATTAAACCACTCACACTGGCCTGTCTCTCCCTCTCTCTCTGTAACTCTCTATTCTGAGTAAGTCTCTTACTTTCTAGCTCTTTCTCTCTTCAGCTGTGTTTAATCTGCTGTTAAAGCCACAATTTTGAAATGAGTTTGAAATTTCAATCACCATAAATATTTTGATCTTTTTAATTTTTGAAAACAAAAACATTCAATTTTATAGTTACAATAATTTTTAAATTTTAAATCTTTGGAGGTTGCAAATGCTGTCAGTTCTTTTTGCTGTCTCTTTTTAAACTGCCTTGTTTCCTTGTGTGCCTTGAGATTTTTGATTGTGAGCTACTCCTTTTCCTTGGAACATTATCTACGAAAATTCTTTTAACATCTGGGCTAAAGGGGAGTTCCTCTTGAGAAAACTTACGTTTGCAGCTGGAGTATGACTCCTATGTAGTTTCGTACCTGAATCACAGGAGATTTCTACACTTAACAAGCTAAGAGCAAATCTTTCATTTGGAAGAAGACTTAACCCTACTAAGTTTAAACTAATTTGCTAGATCGATCAGATCCCACCCGGGACTCTGGCTGCCATAAGATGTATCTCCGGAATTGTACAGTCAGTGAACATTTCTCAAACTGGCCAGCTTTTAAATACAGACCTTGGTCACAGTTAGAGTAGCAGAGAAATGTAAGGACAGATTAGTAGAAATATTTCTCTACCACATCTAGAAAATATATCCAGAGCACTCTGTGAGCAGTGGATTCATAGCACGGTTTTCAGTATTTTTAAATATAAAGGACAGCGCATTACACTGCAAAAGTTGAGCTGGAATAAAAAAGTGCTTTGTTGAAACTAATCCTGCAGGCATTTAGCAAAAAACAAAAACAAACAACAGCCAAACAAAACATCAACTTCATAAAAATGTTTGCCTCTAGAAAGACAGGTCACCTGCAGCATGAGGCTAGGAGACTAATGTTTTATTACTCCATACCTTTTTATATCTGAATTTTCTTCTTTCAAAATTATACTGCCTATTAAAACTAATTTTTGAAAGAACTTTATGGCACTAGAATCATATGGTGATATTCTCTCACCTCCCTTAACACCGATCACTTTGAAGCAATGACATAATATGTTAAAGAATCTTTTCTACCCGCCTTCAGCACACCCAATCCCTTTGGGCCCTGTTTAATAAAAATAGCATTTTTCATGGTGTCTCCTTTTATTTGCTATTCCAAATGTAGGTATCAATACTCTCTTTTTACAGATAATGCATCTGAAACACAGGGACAGAAAGATTAAAAAAAAAAAAAGGTTTTTTCCAGTCTGTTTTCTGTTGATGCAAACTTCTAAGAAGAATATGGACAATATTACATCACTTCCAATATTAGTCACAGCTCTCACCATGTTAGATATAAAACCTGGCCCTTTGAGATACTTCATACCCACTCCTTAACTTCTAAAATTCTGCCTTTTAATAAGACAAAATGTCCAAAACGTTTGTTTTACGGCAGCTGTTTCTGACAAAGTAATCAGAAAGGCACAGAGTTATATTCAATGAACACAAATAGCTATGACTTGGACAGCAGCGCAGCTTGCTGTCAGGGAGCGCGGCGCTCTGCATGGCAGGTGGGGTCTGTCCTGTTACTCTGGTTGAATAAGAGTTAAGGAAACGGAAGGGCCCCTTTGCCACACAATGCATAAAATAATTTCCATTTCAATAATTTAAAGAGTTGATCTAAGTCTAAGGTAATTAATGTGCTTATTTTAAAAAACAAAACAAAGCAAAATTGAGTCATTCTATCTAACATTTTAAAAGAAGTGTTGGGTACTGAAAGCAATTAGGGGGAAAAGACCACGTAACTGCCCTGGCCTAAGCTAGCACGCACCCTCCTGTTCAGCGTGGTCCTGATTACTTTCATCTCCATTTCCCTGGCTCGCTCGCCTCAATGATGACACCAAACCTGCCAACTGCTCCGCATCTAGGCTTAGCAGAGAACCCTGTCTTTAAACTTCCTTCAATTACCTATCAGGCATATGCTCTCTGTTATCTGGCTCAAGGTATCTGCCTGTGAGGATTCATGTTTCAAAGAGAGATGGCACTGAGTTTGAAATCCAGCCTCCACTTCCTTACCAGGTATACGACCTTAGAAAAATTACCTAAACTCATCAAGCCCTCCTTTCCTCAACTGTATCTTGGAGCTAAAGAGAGAATACTACCTGCATCATAGGCTGTAGTAGGGATGAAATGATGCAAAACATACACAGCGTGGGGCCGAGCACAGACGAGGCACTCGCTCAACATTAGTTCCAGTGAGCCTGCATGCAAAGTGTGTTAACACACACACACACACACACACACACACTTCTAAGCCTGGACCCTGCCTCTGTCCCCTCCTAAAGCCCTAGCACCACATCTGATCTCGCTATCTTCAGATGCCTCAGATTCTTCCCACTTTGGTGACTCTTTCTGTCTACTGACAGGCACAGTTCTCCCAACAAAATTAAGCAAAACAAAACAAAACAAAAACAATGAATTTCTCAACCTCCTCTTCCCCATGTAACATTATCTCTCAATTCCACTTTTTCTTCCAGTTGCTGAATGCTTCCCCTTTTGATTCTTTCACAGTAAAAATCTTCAGATTGAATGGTTTTTATCTGCTATTGTTTTATCATATAGGTTTCCACCTCTGCCCTTCTACTTAAATTGGTTTCCTACAGATAACTGCTGGCCTCCATCTCTAAGCTCAAAGCCCTTCTTCTTGGACTTCAGTCCCCTCGGCCCCTGCAGCACTTGACACGACTCACTTCTCCCTCGCCCCGCTTGTATCTCCTCCTCCACCCGCTCCCACAACGCTGTTCATGCCGGCTCTCCACCTGACAGCCGCCTCTCCTATTTTCTCCGCCTTACTTACTTACTTATTTCTGCCAAATGTGGTGGTTTCTGGGTTCCATCATAGGTGTCCTATCAGCTTGGGAATCTAACCCACTACTCTCAAGGCTTCACGCAATGCAGATATCCCTTAAAAGAACATCTGAAGTCCCCGCCCTTCTGACAAGGCCCTGGTCCTGCATTCAATAGGCCAGAGCGAGCAGAACACCGGACAGGGAGTCAGGAGATAGTCTCAGTCCGAGCCCTGCCCCTGCCTATCTAAGTCACCTAGCTAAATCTCCTAGGATTTCTGTGCTTCTGTTCCTCAATTATAAAGGTAACTGACACCAGAAAGAAGGCCTTTTAAGGTTTCATGCAGCTTCCCAATTATGAAATTATAAAATTTACAATATCACCATCCATCTGGATGCTCAAGTCAGAAATCCAGGAGTCACCTTTTAACCTTCCTTTACTTTTCACCATTCATCACTTCCCAAGAGTTTGTGAGAAGACTCTCAAACATCCCTTAAATATACAGCCCCTGCTCTATCCCCACCACCATGGCCCTACTTTGGGTCCTTGTCACCCCTTCCCCCTGCCCATCCCCAGCCTGCATCTTCCTACCTGGCCTCCCAGCCTTCTGTCTTGCTCTCCCACGTGGCACTCTCCACACTGAAGCGGAAATGCCCTTCCTCAAACACAAACCTGGCCGTGCCACCTGTCCTTGCCTTCTACCTTGTTAACTATGCCTCAACCTTTAACGCCATCTCCCCTTCAGAGAGCCTTCCCGGCTTTCTTGCTGTGAGTCAGCTCCATTTCCCTTAGAACTCTGTGCACGCTCTTCCGACAGCCCTTCTCGACTGCACGTGCTGCATTCCAAGGATCTGTTTACTTGGCTGACTGCCCCCACAAGATGGTAAACTCCTTATAAAACCATGTGTTGTAATTTACTTTTGCATCCTCAGTGCCCAGGGCACAGCTTGGAGGGTGAGCCTGGGAAAATGACCTGTCCCACAATCAGCTGCTTCCTCAACACTTGACTTCCCCAGTATCAAGTCTTCTTTGGTTGCCACTTGCCAACTTGCTGCCTTTCTGTGCTTTCATATCCTTGCTCATAACCTGGAAACACTTGTGCTTACCATTCATTTGCTCAACAAATATTTATCAGCTGTCTACTTTTGTGCCAGAAACTGTTTCGAGCAGCAGCGAACAAGCCAGGTCTCTGGTAGCAAAGTCCACTCCGGATAAGGGGATATCAGACGGTGACAGGTGCTCTGCAGAACAGACAGTGAGCGAGCTGGCTGCCTTGCTGAGCAGGTATCTGCTGAGCCGAGAAGGGAGAGGAAGAGCCTGCAGGCAGACTGAAAATGAGGGAATGAGCCTGGAGTACTGGAAGAAAGGAAAGGCAGCCAGTGCGGCTAGCAGGGTAGGCAGGGGTGCGTACTGGAGGGTGGAGGGGACGGAGCCAGCAGGGAAGGAGGGGTCTTGTCTAAGTGCAGTGGGGCGCTGCTGGAAGTTTTTCCACTGGAGACACAGTTTCCATAGGGCACACTAGCTTCTTACTTCCTCTGGTTTCTGCTCAAATACCATCTCCTCTGAGAGGCTTTCTCTGACAACCCTGTTAAAATGCACCCCACATCCCATCCTGCCTCGGCCCTTCCCCGTCCCCCTCACCCTGCCTCCTTTTTCTTCAAGGGTCTTAGCTCCACCTGACGTCACATGTTTGCTTCCTTGATGGCTGACTTCCACCCACCAAAGTGGGAGCAGTGACTTGGCTTTTCCCAGTGACATCCTGAATGGCCAGAACAGTGCCAGGCCCACAGCCAGTCCTCAACAGGCGTGTGTTGAGTGAATGAATTAACTGATTTACGTTTTAAACAGATCACTCTGGCTGCTGTGGGGACTATGGATCTGGGGAGTCAAGAGTCAAAATAAAGAAACCCACGAGGGGCCTTCACAGAGGTGGAGGTGAAAGGTAGGGGTGGGTGAATTAGAAGAGTGAGAACTGCCGCTCTGGCGGCTGCGCTGCCCCTCGGTGTTGGAAAATTAGCATGGCATGACATCCTCTGAGTCATGGCTAAACAACTGTTTTCTTCATTGGGGCTATGAGCTCATAAAAGCAGATACTTTAAAAAGTCGCTGAATTGAGAAATTATTCTTGTGTACTTGGATGTTACTGAGGTAAAAGCGATAAACTGATGCAACTTGACAAAATCTATGAACACTGAAAAATGCACACGCCCCTTGGCCTAACAGTTTCATTGCTAGGAATTTACTGTGTATACTCACCGAAGTATGTCAAAATACAGGCAGGGATGCTCACCCTGTCACTGCTTGTACTATCCCCAAATTAGGAACAAAAACCATCAATAGGAAACTGCTTAAAAAAAAAAAAAGTAACAAACTGTATATGGCTATTAAATGAGAAAAGAGCATTAAGATATATTGTATGCTCAGAAGGATTCTGTTTTTGTTAAAACACAGATATAACGTTGATTATATGTAAGTATATATGTATGTACAATTTATGATGGAGAAAAAGGGAGAGAGGGAGGGAGGGGGGAGAAGAATAAATATGGATTTAAATAGAAAGGTTTTCTTTTCTTTAAGATACATAAAAAGCATAAGCAGCGGTAATCCTTTAAAGAGAGAATAGAACGCTTAGGGGTAAAGAGAGAATTTTACTTTCTTACAGACATTTCTGAATGGTTTGATTTTTTTGAAACCTAAATTATTATTTTACTTTGAAAAACGAAACAATATCCCTTTGAGATAACTAGCAGAATAATCAAGAATGTATGTCATTACTTGCTTTCTGATTTTATGGACAGAAGCTCCAGTGATTCATTTACACACACAATGAATGAACACACGCACACAACATGCATGTACATGGATGAAAAACAGAGCTGGCTGTGAAGACTACGGGCACGGGAGGCTGACTGCACGCGCTGCACTACGCCATTGTCTACAAGGGACTTGAGCACCTGACCCCTGCGGGTACCAGAAGACGACCGTACTGCCAAATGCAGTGGGGCACAGCCCTTTGACTAGAAAACAGTAGACAGGGCCCATGCTCCCAGGTGGCTTTCCATGCTAGAGCCCACGTTTAATTTGTGATTACACAATCTGAAAACGATTTTCAACAAAGCTTGATGGCCCTTTGCTGTCATTACTTCACTGATCAATTTTTGTTCTCAAAAAGAGCCTTGACCTGTTTCATTGCTTCACAAGGGAGCATCTTTTAATCTATGTTAGCTGTGCTGCCATTTAATGTTAAATAAATTCTATTCCATTTTGAAGGCGTAATCTATCCTCTTATTAAAGCTCTGTTAGCTCCTAAGAAAAAGGTAACACTCGAAACTTGGTGTGTTATCTCATCTCTATGACAGAATTTATTTTACTGACCTTATACTCTAGGGGTTTAGGCAATAAAACAAAAGTTACCCAGTGAAATGCAAACACCTCATATCACATATTCTTAAGAAAAGTAGTGTATGTTGCAGATTTTAAAAAACTACCTTATATTCAAATTGCTCTTTCAAAGGCAATTAATTACCCAGCCTTTACTTCAGTCACCAACCTACTCTGGGCTGTAACAGTCTCTCTAAACATTACCAAAATGGGGGTGGGGGTTGTTTACAGAGTTCACCTGCTCTAAACTATTTCTAACCTCAGGAATGTGAAATGTTTACCACATCCACTTTTTTTTTTCAGTTGTAAATATATTTTTAAAGCCAAGTATTCTAATTACCTTTTACTGGGAAGTTACAGAATAGGTATTTTGCAAGTCAATTCAGGAGAAAAACAGAAAGCCTGATTAAGCCCAGCTAGGTGAAGTGAAACACGGCAGGTCTAAACACAGACAGAGCCTAGACTCACCCGGGCCCCCCGGGCCCTGCCTTGTCACGTCAACAAAAGCAAACAAAAGGTCCAAGGGAAGGAAGATGAAGATTACCCGTCCCAACTAACACTGGGACAGCAGTTCTCTTCTTAAAAGACTCACTCAGACAGACACGTATCAGATTTAAAAGTATTAGTCACTCAGGTTATTTGCATTTTTCTACCCAACCAAGACTAGAAAAAGGGAAAAACCTTATTACTAAAAAGCGCTATCCTGAAACAAAAACAGTAAACTACACAGCAGTGCTAAAGATGTGATCCTAAAAGGCCAGAGCTTGAACCGCACAAGTGTTCTGATCATGGAAGGTGGGGGGCAAGGTGGGTGAGCCTGGAGGAAAGACACTCACAAGAAACCAAACAGGAGGCTGGGAGATGGGATAACGCAAAGAAGGGTGCCCTGGGGAGGTGACACAGGCCAACCAGACTGAAGAGGGAGGGGAACTCTGCTGAGCCACGTCCAGCCTCACAGGTCTCAGCGAGTTCAGCGGATGACACCGAAGGTCAGCAGGAAGAAGGTGCTCCCAGCCTGGCCCTTCTCTTGCAATGCCATCAAGTCTCCAGGAGCTCAGCGTGTTAGTGACTTCACTTGGTAATTACCAATACACCAAAAGCCGTGTTTTGTAAGGCAGCACCAAGCCCTATGGAATGCCTCTGAACTAGATTAAACCACCAAGCTAGTAATTAAACTAACTTTATACGGGAAAGGTCTCTTGCTCAAACTTGAGCAATCCTGCTCATGTCAGGAAAGCAATTTTAGCACAAAAGTGGAAACAAGAAACTTCTGAGCTGCAATTTCAGTTCAGATACCACCGTTGGCACCTCTATTCTCCTACCTACAAAATCAGGAGGCCAACTACTTCCAAGGGGTGTTAAAGGGGATTAAGATTATGAAACGCTGTGAAGATGAAAAAGACTAAGTCTCAGTCTTGTATCATTTGCAGGTAGTTTAACAGTCTCTGTTTCGGTGTCAGCAAACAAGTTTTTACCATTTCATCCAGCTAGACATTTCGAGAGCAGTCGCTGCCATAGTAGCTAAGTGTTTTTTTTTACCAGACAACCCATTGAAAGACTGCCTGGCATCCTGTCAAAGTGACATGCTGCTACAGCGTGTGACAGTCTGCAAGAGCCTAAAAACTTAGAACTGAAGACGACTTTTTTTCAAACGGTGAACACGATGCCTCATGACAATATTGTTTATCTCTTACAACTGGATCACAATTTGTAAACAAAATCGCTATCATGTCACGTTACACTGCATAACCACACTGAGCATTTTAAGAGCTACTTTAAAAGTTGTGTGTTCATTCCTAAATACTACAAGATGCCTACATATTAGGCAAATTCCACCCCCTCCCAAAATTCACCCCAGAAAAGAGGGTGTCACATAATATTTGATCCTCACAAAGTCTCAGATCATGGGGTACTCTTCCAATCACTTGACCCTGAGGAGTACAGAGTTCCATCTAGGGAAAGCAGATTCGCCTGCAACAAACTCAATTATTACTAACACTGGCTGTTTACCAAGGTCAACTACAAAAATTGAGTTTAAAAAGAAAAGGGCATGAAAGTATTCCTGGGGGATCCTTTCACAAATGCTGTGCTGCATGTCAAAACAAGGCATTGAAAGTTCACTCTAAAAAGCAATATGATAAGTTGTGACATATGGGACCATTTATATCCATCCAGGATAAATTGGGAATAGAAAAAACGAAAACTCTCCTAAAGCTATGTGTCTGTGAAACAAAATTTCCAGGGACAATACTGCACACAGAATCCAAAAGTGCTTCCTCTCGCCAGACAGGAATGAAAATGAAGACAGTGCATTTTGCAAAGCCATGTGAACGGCTAATTTAAAAAATGGATTAAGTGGTGATCGAGACACTGATTCAAAATTCATATGAATAATTTGAATAAAATATTTCTTAATGTGTACATAGAAAAAAAATTAATTTTACATATGTGATTTTATATATTTATGTGTGAATAAATAAAAACTATTTTAAGGGAACATTTGATCTACCTTCCTATATCCCTAAATTGAGTTGACCATGAAATTTGTTTTTTTTTTAATCTTCTCATTGAAAAATGGTCAACACCTAATGTTGGATAAAGCCTTACAGCAGGGCAGATATGAAGCTAATTCTAGTTCATTCCATCACAACTTCTTTGGTAGAAACGTGGGAATGTGAAATTTCAAGAATTTTCTAAAACTGTGGTTTTGCAATCATTCTAAAAAACTATTTTCTGAATGATAAATGATTAAGATTCCAAATAACGATGACAAGGCACAAATACAGAGAGATGTGGAATGTGGAAATTCCTGATCTGGTATGGGCTCTACCTTCAACTGAGCTCAGCCCATCTCCTGAAAGATGGTGCTCTGCGAACCTGGCAGCTCTCCTTCATGGACAACCGTGCTGAGAATTGGGGTTTTCTATCAGTAACAGATCCAAATAAAGCTCCAGCCAGTGTTGCAGCAAAGAGCTATGCACTGAGCAGTGTTTGTGGACATCATTACATCATAGTCACACTTGATATGTTTTCTAAGGACAGTTATCTGGCAGATGGCAGGCAAGTGCCCTATGAGCTCCAGCTGAAGGTCTGCTCTAGGTACGGAAATGTAAGGACTCATTTTTACGCTGATGAGCAGTTACTAGTCTAGAACTCAAACAAATGATGAAAAGGAAAGTTACCTTGTAGATCCCAAAGAACCCCAGGTCCCTTAGGACAGACAGAGCACTGACTCGGGGACCTGTGGTGATTTCTCCAGCCACTTGCAAACGGATCTTGACAATTTCCAAAGGATTTGTGAAAATCACCTGGGAGCCTCCTGCCTAAAAAAGGAGAAAAAGAAAGGATTTAGTATAAAGCAGGGTAGTTCAGGAAGAGATGAGTGAGTCTCCTCTAAGGAGCTCAGAAGAGTCTATCCTCAGGAGACGGCAGCTTCAATCCTTGTCTCATCAAAGAAAGCAGTGATGAGCCTGAATCAAAACACAGTTACTGTCCAAGAGGCCTTGGGCCAGGCGCTGTCTCCTTCATGGGGAGACCAGAGACTTGGCCCAACATGGAGACACTTCTGTTGGCCTCATCCAAGTCCTCACACTGAAATGACAAAGGTTCCTCGAAGCACAATCAATGGCCACCACAGGACTCAAAGCCAGGCACACAAAGGCAGGAATAAAATGAAGGTCTAACAGTGTCCAAATAAAGAGACGGGAGTCTGCCTGCTAGGATAGGAGTGGGGAGGGAAGACACAGGTTCTCCCACGATGTACTTCACAATTCTGTCAGGATTTCAAAAATTGCCAGAGAATGTTCAAACTCAGATGAAAGCTATTTTTTCTTCTCTTAAAGAAATCAGATCGCTCATCAAACACCATTTTATGGACTTACCTATTATTACGTTTTATTTATGTATTACCTGTGTATAGAATTGCTCTTTTCACATAAGATAAATGTCAAAGTAGTAAAAATAAGCATTAAATCAATTATGGCCCAACTTTGAACGTGTGTTCATTCCAGCAAATGGCTGGGTGCCACACCTCCAAGATCATCTGTGGAAATCTTTAAAGTGCATGCTATAAGGGAAATTTTAAGCTAGCTATTTTGAAGCTAAGCCTATATTTATTATAAGCAATTACATTCTTTCTTACTGCCCTTCAACTTGTTATTCCTTGTCCCAAATATATTAAGTTTTCATATCACCCAATCTAAGGTTGACACAGAATGTAGTTCAGAATCTTCATTATGTAGGGACATCACCAAACCAGACCACAGACACGGGGCTGACATTTACAGGTTAGCAGATGCCATCACGGTGTCAGGCACCATTTGGGTCAATATCATACCAAACCACTCCTTGCTAGATCCAAACCTACCCACCAACGTACGTGCCCTCACAAAATGGCTTGTACTGATCAAAAACAGCTGTAAAGATGGTCTTGGAAGTATTGTTTAATGCGTGGAAATAAAAATTAGGGACAATATAAACATGCAGTGGGAAAGGATAGATTAAATGAATTCGAACATGTTCCTGCAATGAGATATTATGCGGCCAACAAGGTGGGAAACATTCAATACACACTGTGAAGTAAAAACTCTCATAAGTGGAAATGCTTGAGTTCATTTACTCTGTCTCTCCCCCTGGCTGTCCCTGACCCTCATGCAGAAGACATACACCGATGTGGTGCCTTTGAGTTGGGAGGATTACAGAAGGTTTCTTGTCTTTTCTGCTGTATTTTTAAATTTCTTCTCCACAGATCATGTGTTACTTCTATTCAAAAAACATAAGAAAACTTTTATCTAATGCACATGGCAACGTTTGCCAGAACAAAGAAAAATGTTCATCTACTAACTTTCTAAATCAAACAGTTTTCTATTTTTACCAACTTGATACCTTAGTCGAGACACATTTGTTCTTAAAAGCAGACTAGGATTTTCCCACCCTTCAAACATTAAAACTACTGAGAAGGCAGGACTTGCCTGTGTCTATACTGCTGCACAGACTCCCTCTCTGTACCTGCTTCTGCCACGTTGCACCCATCACCTCTATCTTTCCTGAATAACTCTAAGGACACAGGCCGAACAATCCTGGTAGAAAAAAATCTGGGCTGGATTCATCACAAGGCCCACAAAAGGCCCTTCCAAAGTGGGAAGGAGGGATGTGCTCCTCCGGTCCACATGGAGCCACTGCGCTCCCACTGCGCCCGGGCTCAGAACAGCCACGCCCTGCTCCCCTGCAGCTGTGACGGGCAGGACCAGCCCCTGCCTGTCTACAACTCTTGGTATTTCACGATTTGCACCCGCATCTTTCCAGGCGACCCAGAGGGAGCTGTGAAGGGTGGGCAGCAGAACAAAGAGATGAAATGGACCTGGCTTAGTAACAGTGCAAAGGGCGCAGTAAGGGCTATGTCTGTGCTTCTGGACCTGAGCTCTCATGCTGTGAAAATGAATACCAATTTAAAATTTAAAAACTGTTTTACGAGGCAGAAGTGCTGAAAAAAATTTGCTGAGTTGGAATTAGCTCAAGGCTGATTTTTAAAAGCTCAAAAGTGGGGAAGACCATGTCTCCCAAGGGTAGGATGGAAAGCAGTCAGCGTACACGTACATGTGTTTCTTGAAGAAAGAACAAGGATGTAACACACACTCACCAAGTACTGCCAAGAGCAACTCAGGGGGCATCTGAGCATCACACATGAAGACTGAACCTCATTCACTATTGATCAAACCACCACCTCACTTGTTATGAGGATCAATAGATGGTGCACGTACCGCAGCGAGCACAGTGCTCAGGACACAGCAGTGACACCAAACACTTCAGTTTCCTTCCCTCTAGCTGCTGAGCTCATGGTTCTCCCCCTTGGTGGCATGTTACAATTGCTTGTAGAGCTTTAAGAAAGTAGTGACGTTCAGACCCTACTCCTGACTAATCAGAGTCTCTACATCTGCCCCTTCCTATGTGATTAAAATGTGCAGTGACAGCTGAGAATCACCTCAGTTTACTACATCATCTTTAGGCTGCCCTTCAAATCTGAGAGGCTGCTTAAAGGGCTGAAAGCTGTGATTTCTAATTCCAGTTTTCCACATTCTTTCACAGAGTAATGTTTGTTTTATATCTGATCTCATAGCAATCTTTTTATACCTATGCAAGTGGTAACAACATTAGAGGGTACGATTCATAGGCATAGAACTGCTATCTTATTCATTACCTTATATCTTAACTAATACCCATAAAAGTTAATATTATACAAAATAAAATAAGAACTTACACTCAGCTCCCCTGACTCCAAGCTAAGTGATGGATACGAATTCTTTTCGCACAGCACAGTGAAGTCTAACCACTAAGGATGATGCAAAAGTTCCCTTCGGAGAGCTGCAGGGAACAGAGGCAGCAGAAAGAAAGAGGGTAGTGATACAAGAGAAAAAATAGCAATGTAATTGTTACCTCTGGTGGGCTCAAAAAGAAGCAACCTACAGACTCAAAGTGGCACACTGCAGAGGTGCTGAAGATGAATCGGTCCTTTGGAGCCCAGCTGGAAGGAAACGAGAGACTCCGAGGCACCAACAGAAGATGCTTATCATCAGATGCAGGGTGTCTGGGCACCACCACGACTTGATCACTGAGCAGCGCACTACAGCTGCTCTCCTGCCGCCCAGTCTATCACCCATTCGCAGCACTTCACCCACGTCCCTCCCCTGCAGAGATCAAAGAGAGCCGAACGGCAGACAGCGGACAGGAGCGCCTATTGTACATGATGTCTCTGTGTCCCTCATCACTTGCAGGCTCTGGCTGTGTGAAGATATTCTTTTTTGTATGTGTGCAATTTTGTCACAAATCATTTCTCTGTGACTTTCTGGAGTCTGTGGCAAGCAGGACAGGTGATGATTTTCCACCCTAGCACTGGCTCCATGTGGCATGTTATATTTGCCGTGGGGACACTGACTTCTCTTCAGCTCTCTCGTACAGTCCTTGTGACTCAAATCTTAGTCACTACCCAGTATCTGGATCCAACTAAGGAGAAACAGGTACCTACTCATTTATGCTACTTGATCCTTCATTCATATATTGATTCACCGAATATTTATAAGCAATTGTGTTCCAAGTTTGTCCTAGGAGCTGCAAGGACACAAGATGAGTGAAAAAGCATTCCTGTTCTCATGGAGTTGGAAACAGGAGTAGAGGTGATAAGTATTCTTCAAAAATCCATTATAGGAGAAAAGTATAGCTCAGTGGTAGAGTGTGTGCTTAGGATGCACGAGGTCCTGGGTTCAATCCCCAGTAACTCCATTAAAAATAAACAAATAAACCTAATTACCTCCTCCCTCAAAAAAAATTATTTTAAACAGAATGCATTATAGCTATTAGGGCATTGCTTCGCATATATTATATATCTTCAGTTCTACTTCAGTATTTTCCAGTTTTTCAAAGGAAACTGACACATAGAAAGATTATAGCAACTGTTACAGGCTGAATTGTACTGCACCAAAATTCATATATTGATGTCTTAGCCCTCAGCACCTCAGAATGTGAATGTATTTGACAGGGCCTTTTAAGAGGTAACTAATATAAAATGGAAGAAAAAGAACGAAGCTGGAGGAATAACCCTCCCAGACTTCAGACAATACCACAGAGCTACAGTCATCAAAGTAGCGTGGTACTGGCATAAAAACAGACATATGGACCAATGGAACAGAATAGAGAGCCCAGAAATAAACTCACAGACCTATGGTCAATTAATTTTTGACAAAGGAGGCAAGAATATACAATGGAGAAAAGACAGTCTCTTTAGCAAGTGGTGTTGGGAAAACTGGACAGCAGCATATAAATCAATGAAGTTAGAACACTCCCTCACTCCATAAACAAAAAATAAACTCAAAATGGCTTAAAAACTTAAACATACAACAAGACACTATAAATCTCCTTGAAGAAAACAGGCAAAACATTCTCTAACATAAATTTCAGCAATGCTCTCCTAGGGCAGTCTACCCAGGCAATAGAAATAAAAGCAGAAATAAACAAATGGGACCTAATTGAACTTATAAGCTTTTGCACAGCAAAAGAAACCAAAAACAAAACAGAAAGACAACCTACGGAATGAAAGAAAATGTTTGCAAAAGATGAGACTGACAAGGGCTTAATTTCCAGAATATACAAACAGCTCATACAACTCAGTAACAAAAAAACAAACAACCCAATCAAAAAATGGACAGAAGGCCTAAACAAGCAATTCTCCAGTGAAGACATACAAATGGCCAAAGACACATGAAAAAATGCTCATTATCACTAATTATCAGAGAAATGCAAATCAAAACTACAATGAGGTATCACCTCACACCAGTCAGAATGGCCATCATTGGAAAATCCACAAACAATAAATGCTGGAGAGGGTGTGGAGGAAAGGGAACCCTCCTACACTGCTGGTAGGAATGTAGTTTGGTGCAGCCGTTATGGAAAACAGTATGGAGATTCCTCAAAAGACTAAAAATAGACTTACCATATGATCCAGCAACCCCACTCCAAGGCATATATCCAGAGGAAACCTTAATTCAAAAAGATATATGCCCCTCAATGTTCAGAGCAGCACTATTTACAATATCAAGACATAGAAACAACCTAAATGTCCAACAACAGATGACTGGATAAAGAAGTTGTGATCTATTTTTACAGTGGAATACTACTCAATGATAGAATAAAATAATGCCATCTGCAGTAACATGGATGGACCTAGAGATTATCATTCTAAGTGAAGTAAGCCAGAAAGAGACAGAAAAACACCATATATCACTCATATCTGGAATCTGAAAAAAAAAAGACACTGAATTCATCTACAAAATAGAAACCTACTAGCAGACATAGTAAACAATCTTATGGTTACCAGAGAAACGGGGTGGGAAGGGACAAATTTGGGAATTTGAGGTTTACAAATGTTGCCACTATATATAAAAATAAATTTTTAAAAAAGTTTCTTCTGTATAGCACAGGGAACTATGTTCAATATCTTGAAATAACCTTCAATGGAAAAGAATATGAAAATGAATATATGTATGTATAGAGCAGGATGTTGTGCTTGTACACCAGAAACTGACACACTGTTAACAGACTGTGCTTCAACAAAGATAAAATAAAATAAAATAAAATAAAATAAAATAAAATAAAATAAAATAAAATAAAATAAATAAAATAAAATAAAATAAAATAAAATCACATGAGTAGGCCCTAATCCAATGTGCCTGCTACCCTTATAATAAGAGGAAATCAAGATACAGACACACACACACACATATAGAGAGACAAAGAGAGGAAAAAAAGACTATGCAAGGACAGAGTACGAGGTGACTGCCTTCAAGCCAAGAAAAAGTGGCCACAGAAGAAACCACCCCTGTTGATGCCTTGATCTTGGACTTCCAGCCTCCAGAAATGTGAAAAGAAAACTTTATGCTGTTTACATCACTCAGTCTGTGGTACTGTCACGGCAGTTCTAGCAGACTAACACAGCAATTTATCCTGAGGGGTCACACAACCAGCAAGCAGAGGGAAGGATTTTCTGAGTCCAATAAATATATTCCTTATGAACACAAGAAATGGCACAGAAGAAAAGACAAATCTGTGATAAGAGCTGAGGTCCAGACACACTATCATGGCAGCTCAAAGGAGGGAAAGGTTTCCACTGGCTTGGATTATCTGGAGAGGTGGTAAGGCACACTGAAAGATAACACACTAACCGGTGACTGCAGTGCAGTTAGGATTCAGGTGATCCAGGCAGAGGATAACACTGTGACGAGAGCCTGCACACTCAGACGGTAAACAGACTCAGTACACCTATCTAATGAAATTTTAGTAAGGCTGATAATTATGATGAGATCAACATTATCATCCCATGGCATTTAGTGAGCACTTACTAGGTACCAGGCACTGGGCTAAGAGCTTTGTAAGAACTGTCTTTTGGTCCTCATAACCTCATGAGGTAGATAATAATATCACTCTGGTTTTATAAGTGAGCAAACCAAGGTTGAAAGGAGGTTATGTGACTTTCCTGAGGTCACACCACTAGGAAGGTGGAGCCTGGATTCAAAGCTAGACCTGCTGGATGCCTGAGCCTGAGCATTTATTTCCACAACTTAGCACAGTAACACGGAAGAATCACTGGGCTGTTCGCTTTTTTCCCCTTTGTTTCTTTTTCGTTTTTTAATTGAAGCACAAGGGATAACGGCCAACACACACAGAAGGAAGATGTGGCAACAATCCACACTAAAAACAGACCTCGCAAAAAAGTCGTTAGAGGCGCACAGTCTACACAGGAAGGCATCCTCTTTAAAAAACAAACAAAAAAAACTAGCCCTTCAACACCACAGTAGATAACTGATACTCCATAATCCATAGTGCTGGAGAGAGAGAAGTAAAATGAAGAAGCAGAGGAACTACTCCTAATTAAAAGAACAAGAGAAGTCCCCTGAAAGTACTTCAATGAAATAGACCTCGACAGTCCACTAGACCATGATTTCAAAGAGGGGGTGATAAAAGCACTGAAGGAAATAAGAGAGACTATGAACAGAGACAGAATACTTTAAGAAGGAAATAGAAACTATAAAGAGGAGCCAATTAAAAATAGAAAACTTAATGGCTGAGATAAAAGTCGAGATAAAGGCAGTCAGAAGCAGACAAGACAATGCAGAGGAACGAATAAGTGACTTAGAAGACAGGACAACAGAAGTTACCCAATCAGAACAGCAGACAGAAAAGCAAGTAAAAACCAATGAAAGCAATATAAGGGATCTATGGGATAATACAAAGCATGTCAACCTAGGCATAATAGGGGTCCCAGAAGGAGAAGAGCAAAGGGGATTGAAAAGGTATTTGAAGAAATTATGACTGAAAACTTCCTAAACCTATAAAAGGAATCAGATATCCAAATGCAGGAAGCACAGAGGGTCCTCAACAAGAACCCAAACAGACCCACACCAAGACATATTATAATTAAGATGGTCAAAGTTAAAGATAAAGAAATGATTCTAAAAGCAGCATGAGAAAAACAAAGAGTGAGTTACAAGGGAACCCCCATAAGACTTTCAGGTGATTTCTCAACACAAACACTGTAGGCCAGAAGGGAGTGGCAAGATAGATTCAAAGTTCTGAATGAGAAAAAGCTGCAACCTAAGATACTCTATCCGGCAAGACCATCCTTTAGAGCAGAAGGAGAGAGAAAGAATTTCACAAACAAGTGAAAACTTGAAGAATTCAGTAATACTAAATCTATGCTAAAAGAAATATCGAAAGGTCTCCTCTAAACAGAAAAGCAGCAGGATGCTATAGAAAGGAGAAAACCATAATTGGAAATGTAACTAAAATGAGTTGCAAGAGAATAAACATGAAGATGTAAAACGGGCTGTTTGCTTTTGACAGGTTGGGAAAGGGCATGAAAGGGGATGACCTGGGCCAAATCCTGGAAGGCCTACAATGCCACTCTCGGGGATGGGACTGACTTCTGGAGACGGCGTGCTGGTGTGCACCTGCAGTGGGAGGAGAGCTGGTCAGTAAAGTTTACGAGCCGGAGAGCACTGTGACTGGTATCGATGTCTCAGAGAGATGACTGGGCGGCAGAGAGGAGGGAGGAGGGAGAAGCCTGACACAAGGGAAACATTTGGGGTTTTAGCTGACTAGGTGAGAGAGAAAAAAAGGCCACAATTAGAACACTTCCATTGGTAATGAGATAGGCGGTGGGTGGATGCAACAGAGTAAGGGATGCAAGAGAGCTCAACAGGGCTTGGATGCTGAATGCAGGACAAAAACAGTGAGAAGGGGCCAAGAGAGACCCAAGTTTCTTCATCTATGTACCAGGGGGAACAAAGGGACCTACAGAGATGACACATCGAGAAGGCAGTACAAGGGCGAGTGGGGAGGTAAGGACGGAGACACAGATGAGGGTGTTACCTCACATATGTGTTAACTGAAGGTGGGAGCATATAATGGGGTGGGAGGAAGATTAAACACCTACAGCAGAGGCCTAAGAAGTGACGAGAAGCCTCTGCTCTACATCGCAGTGCACAGTGATTCCGGCACAGAAGTCAGAAAGGGGCTTCCCAAGGGGAGACGGCCAGCAGTGGATGGCTGCTGACACGGGGGGCAACGTCGAGCACACGGGCGATCTGTGATTGGAGACAGGGTGCCAAGGAATTAAGAGTTCCTGTAACCTACATTTTTCAAGGGAAGGGAAAGAGAGAGAATGACAGTCATTGATAGAGGCAAGTGAGGTAGAAGGAAAATTTATTTAGGGAATGAAGGAGAAAAGAACTAGGGGACAGTGAAAAGCAGCAGAACTGGGGATGATTACGCTTAAGCAAAGCAGCACAAGTTCTGAGCTGAGGAGGAGGAGAGGAGGGTAGTTTTGTGAAGCCTGCAGATCGGCTTTTAATGACACTATATATAGAGCTGCAGGATGATTCTGTTTCAGAGCAAAAACTCACAATTACTAGTTGTCCTTACTATTTGCTTCAAAGATGAAGAAAACAGAATCAAGTGGATCAGGATTTGGCATGAGGAGACAGGACTAAAGTTCTGAGGCATAAGCCCAGTCAACAACAAAAGGGCCATCAGAAGCAACAGTAAGGTTATATTCTGGGGTTCCAGGAGAAGTTATGGCAAAAGTAGTCCAATCTGCAACACAAGACAAGACTGAAGTAGCTAATGACCAGTGCAACTACTCATGCATTCCGTCCCTGAACTCAAAACAGACTGGAAGATGCAACAGGCAGCCAACGCTTAAACCCCCAACCCCAACTCCAGGGCTGTTTCTCTGGGCTCAGGGCCTTTTCTCTGCACCCCCAACCCCAACTCCAACCCCGGGAAACCCAGAGCCCCGGGCGGCTCCACAGCAGTTCTCTCTGAGAGCTGCCCCATCGCACAGGGCTGCAGGTGGGAAGTGATGCAGTTCGGCGCCATGTGGATTCTTACCCAGGCTGTTACCAGGTACTGAACGAGAATATTCTTTCCCCTACTTATATTTGTATTGAGTATTAGCATTACTGTGACAAAAAATTTTGCAGCATTATTTAAAAACAGAAACCTGACAATCGAAAACATTGTTTATCTTCAGAGGAGAAACATGGAACTGCTACACCAAAAAAAACTGACACAGCATTTTTTTTTAACAAGTGGCATTAGCAAGAAATAACCTAACATGAAATGTATAGGACTGAAATGAAGAAAAATACTTTTTATAAAATGGGCATAAAGGATTTGAAAACTAGAGAAATAAATATCGTTCCTAAACTGGGAAACTCAATTTTATAAGGATGTCAATTTGCCTGTAAAACAACTTAAAACGCAAATGTAAAAATGCAATTTTTTAAATAAATGAATGTAACAATGTTATAAAGGTGTCGATTTTTCCATAAACTAACTTAACATTTAAAGCAATCCTCCACAATAAAATCTCCACCAGGTTTCCTGAAGATGTTTGAAGACAGGAATATTCGGAACAAAATGTCAGGGGGGGAATCCTGGGCCACGTTAACACATTTTATGGTGTCAGTATTGTTAAAATTAGTCAAGACTAGATAAATGAAAAGATCCAGATATGTAAATGCTTCAGAGACACGAAAGTACATCAAGAAATATGGGTGAGAGCTTTTTCCTCATGTAAAGTACAACTGATTTTCATCAAATGCATCAAATTTTTCTTTGTAGATTAGTCAATAAATCATGAGGAAGCCAACAGGAGGTAAAACCCCTCTATCATGCCAAATGTGAATCCTTGAGGAATATTTCAGACTCAGAAATGTATAACTAGTGACTTATTTTCAATTTTATTCAAATGGGCTTACAAAATAAGTACACTGGTGTTGGTTTTATCTAAATATAACACAGTGGCTCAGGATAGGAGCAACTGAAT